>NC_047106.1:132969220-133214220 GCF_902500255.1 Thalassophryne amazonica
TTTCCTGCTCACCTAACCTGTATGTCTTTGGGAGGAAATCAGCGCACCCGGAGGGAACCCACACAAATATGGGGAGAACATGCAAACTCCACACAGAAAGGTCACAGGTAAGAATCAATCCCATGACCTTGTTGCTGTGAGGCAACAGTGCTATAACCACTAAGCCACTGTGCTGCGCGCGGATAAATCTAAAGAAATTAAATTGAAATACTGCATGTATTCCAAACATAATAAGGGTGGCAACATATCAAAAACGTTTCTGACTACAAATATGCCATAGACACAGGGGTGATGCATGCTACTGTAAAACAAACCATTTTTAAACATCTATTTATCTGCCTGTGTCTTTCAATAGAAAGGAAGTGTACCCCAGAGTTTAGAACCCACTTCCCAGACTACATCTGGGGTTTAAGTAGGAAAGCCTATTTTGTACCTTGGGTGTATTCTGAGCTACTCCAGTTTGTACCCTGGAATCTTATTTAGATCAGGCTGGTGTACCACACAGCAGTTGGGTTACCAATGCATAGTCCTTGGTTCAGCACCCAGTCATGTTATGTGACCTGTTTGTGGCCATGAACAAGACACTTCACCTGCATTGTTCCATCCCACCACACTGGGGTTGCTACTGTGGCGCTCTGATCGGTCCACCATCTTTTATTATGAAATAATGCTGAATTTATGTGGAAATGATTGTTGTACAAAAGCTTCAGATATCTGTCGCTGAGATAGATGATGACTGGAGTGCAGTTTGAAGCAGAAATGAGGCGATAATCAGTGAACTGACGCTCAAAAATAATGCTGCTGAGCTCTGAAATGATACATGCGCAGTGAAGGCAGGGTGGACCGATTTTTAGGGGGGACTGTTCGGTCTGCAACACCGGTCAATCTAACAAGCAAACAAACTGGAACATTGAATGTTGCAACTTTCAGTATGCAGGCACTCTAGATTCTAACTTCACCCCTTTCCCCCCAAACACACACAAAAATGATCAAAGATTTTGATTTGAAATCTGAAAAATAGACACATTCCTTGACTATGCATGTATATCTGTTATTTTTTCCAAGTTATGAATGAAATATCAAATATAAGGCAATGTTAAAATACCCTCGGCTGTAACAGGCCAATCAGAGTAGAGCTGCACCATGACATCAGCTTCATTTTGTGTGTTTATATACATGTTTCTGATATAATACGTATATGTCGCGGACATGAATGAGCGATGCTCATCAGCATCTCACCATGTCATTTCTGGTTTGTGGCTTTTTCCCCACTGGACAGATTTTTTGTGCCATTTCCAGTTTGTACCTTCATCTACCATAGAGCGAGCTTCGCACCTCTGCGCGACGCTTCGTTCGTAATATGTATATGTCGCGGACATGACGAGTAAAGCTCGTTGGCATCTCACCATGTCATTTAGGTCCTTCAGACTCTTTTTTGGAGTAAATGCTTTGGTGGAGCATGAGAATGGCTAAAACCTTTCAGCTGTTATGTTAGAAATATTAAAAAAGAAAATTTTTCGGTTTGTGCCTCCGTCTACATGAAGCTTGTATTATGTAAAAGCTAACGAGAAATAAACACTTCTAAAATTGAAAACGCTGTTTTTGAAACCTAATAACACCTCTGGAGTCATTTACAAGACATTTTGCAGACCTTAGCATGCATGCTAACTTCCGCTAACTCAAAGTTAACTTTCTACAAATATTCCTTGTTTTGCACAACTTCCTGCTCTTAAAACATAAATATTGTTTTTGATTGACTGATTGATAGAGGTGCTTTATTGAACATGTACAAATTGTACGCAAGACAATAGGATCTTAATAATTAATTAAACCACTGCAAATTGTAAAAAGACAATGCTCCAAAGGTATTTTAGCATTACATTATATTTTATTTATTTATTTTTTTTTATTATTCATTTTCTAAGTTCACCAGTAGTGAATTGTGGACCACTCTGAGGACATTTAGTCTCTTTAAAAATGACCAAATAGATTTTTTCAGTACTTGACCCCTGTAAAACAAATGTTTTTGCCATCATCTTTCCTCTAGCAGTGTAAGGGACCACACATTGCTCTTGACTGATTTATTAAAGCCAGATTACCAGGAGGTGTTGGAGGAAAGCAGCTGATTGAGGCCGTGTGTTAAATCGACCTTAATGAAGACGTCCACATGTGGTGCCGAGTGAATCCAGAGTGAAATGTGATACCTGTGAGGTTCAGCATGGAGGGTGACATGGCCACTGGGTCCGTCAGGGTGTTGAGAGGAACGCCGTCCTGCAGCCAGATCACTGTGACTGGTTCGGGAGGCCCATGGGCCACACAGTGCAGGCTCAGCGAGACATTAGCCACCACAGACATGTGCACGGGCTCCACAGAGAAGTGAGGGAGGCCTGAAAGACATAGACCTGAATCAGGATCTTTCCTGCACCCAAATAAAGCAGGCAGGAATACTGTAGTTTACTGTGTTAGTCCCAGTGGCGGCGCCAAGGGGGGGCTTACGCCCACCCAATAATGAGCCAAGCCCCCCCGCCCCCCCAATAATTCTGCTAATAATGTGAATAACAACTGACATATTTGTGGATCTCAACTTCAGTTTTGCGCTCAGAATGTCTCAATATTGCGTAACTGAGCAAAGTGATGAATGTGTGTGTTCGGTGATCCACCAATGCTGAATCACCCTTCACAAACAGAATTTTCAGTTTTGCAAATAAACATTTATTTGTAAAAACCCACACACGTGTACAAATCAAAGGATATTTGTAAATCACCCTCTGTGCATTTCAATCAATCAATCAATTAATCAAATTTTTTATATAGTGCCAAATCACAACAAACAGTTGCCCCAAGGCGCTTTATATTGTAAGGCAAGGCCATACAATAATCATGTAAAACCCCAACGGTCAAAACGACCCCCTGTGAGCAAGCACTTGGCTACAGTGGGAAGGAAAAACTCCCTTTTAACAGGAAGAAACCTCCAGCAGAACCAGGCTCAGGGAGGGGCAGTCTTCTGCTGGGACTGGTTGGGGCTGAGGGAGAGAACCAGGAAAAAGACATGCTGTGGAGGGGAGCAGAGATCGATCACTAATGATTAAATGCAGAGTGGTGCATACAGAGCAAAAAGAGAAAGAAACAGTGCATCATGGGAACCCCCCAGCAGTCTACGTCTACAGCAGCATAACTAAGGGATGGTTCAGGGTCACCTGTACTATGATGAATTCTAAAACCTGACTGAAACTCTTCAAATAGACCATTCCTCTGCAGATGATCAGTTAGCTGTTTTACAACTACCCTTTCAAGAATTTTTGAGAGAAAAGGAAGGTTGGAGATTGGCCTATAATTAGCTAAGATAGCTGGGTCAAGTGATGGCTTTTTAAGTAATGGTTTAATTACTGCCACCTTAAAAGCCTGTGGTACATAGCCAACTAACAAAGATAGATTGATCATATTTAAGATCGAAGCATTAAATAATGGTAGGGCTTCCTTGAGCAGCCTGGTAGGAATGGGGTCTAATAAACATGTTGATGGTTTGGATGAAGTAACTAATGAAAATAACTCAGACAGAACAATCGGAGAGAAAGAGTCGAACCAAATATCGGCATCACTGAAAGCAGCCAAAGATAACGATACGTCTTTGGGATGGTTATGAGTAATTTTTTCTCTAATAGTTAAAATTTTGTTAGCAAAGAAAGTCATGAAGTCATTACTAGTTAAAGTTAATGGAATATTCAGCTCAATAGAGCTCTGACTCTTTGTCAGCCTGGCTACAGTGCTGAAAAGAAACCTGGGGTTGTTCTTATTTTCTTCAATTAGTGATGAGTAGAAAGATGTCCTAGCTTTACGGAGGGCTTTTTTTATAGAGCAACAGACTCTTTTTCCAGGCTAAGTGAAGATCTTCTAAATTAGTGAGACGCCATTTATTAATGAGACAAATTTAACTCCATACTCCAAAAAATTAGGTTTCCTAAATATTTATTATGGCCACTCAAACTTCACTTATCTTTATTTATACCTATGTGCAAGTTTACTGAACTTGTAATCATTCTAAGTGATCTGTGTGTGTGCATTGATACCACATTTTAGAGGAGCACGGGTGACTAAAACATATACCTTGGTATTTATAAAGCAATTTACTATATATTGTTCATTTCAATGACATTTTGTGGAGCCCTTCCAACTTTTACCCCAGCTCCCCCTCAGCCCCCCCCAACAAAAATTTCCTGGCGCCGCCACTGGTTAGTCCTGGGCTGGAGAACTCACCCTCCAGCTGAATGCTTCCCTCCTCAGATACAGTCTGGTTACTTTGTGACAGAACAGCGCAGCGATACGAGCCCATGTCAGGAACCTGGACACTGTCAATCCTGTTCAGTGGACACAAGTTTGTGGTTTGAGAAGTTTTATAAACATCAAGCAATAAAAAAAAAAAAAAAAAATCAGAATGGTGCATAGACATTAATGATGATTCTTATGTCTATCCAATCACACAGGGATTAAATGCATGAAGCTGCACTGGGATTTTTACACATTATTTTAAAGATTCCAGGCTTAATTCCAAAGTGCTGAACTGTTAGATGCAAAAGTTGATGTAATGCAGCAGTTAATCCAGGTGATGTGACTGGAGGAGGAACAGGATGTGAATACAATCACAGCAGATGATTGATGATTGTAGGTGTGGCTGCCTGACCACGCCCACAAATCTGATCACCCTCATCATCCAGCTCAACTCGCTAACAAGCAAAAACGGACCAATGGTCAGGCCAACCTGAGCGTGCTCACGATCCTCCAGCTGTTGCTGCCAATGGGGACTTGCATCTGGTTGGTGTCTGCATGGAGAAGTGGCACACTGTCCTTCAGCCACAGCACATCAGGGGGGTCCTCCTCCTCACCACCTTTACCCTTCAGGGTGCAGTGCATGTCCACGGGCTTACCCAGCGAAGAGACGACTGTGGAGGGACTCCGCTCAAATTCTAAATCTGTGATCAGGGAGAGTACAACACTCAGTTTTAGTCTGAGGTGTTTCAACTGATTTTATAAAAATACTGAATAGACATACAGCTGTTTTTGATGTCTTGGTGGCTTCCCTCACTAGTCTCCTTGAGGCATAGTCACTTAATGTTTTAGAGCTGCCTACCTGACACAATTGACACTACAGTACATTGCATTCCTGTTAAAGGTGTAAACATTTGGAATATATGTCCTGATAATATCAAATTTTATATATATATATATATATATATATATATATATATATATATATATATATATATATATATATATATATATGTAGGAAAAAATCGATTCACGTCCGAATCGCGATTCTTATTTATTACGATTCTGAATCGATCCAAAATGTCCAAGAATCAATTTTTAAAAGTATTTTTTAAACATAATCTTGCTTACTCACTGCGTGTACTGTTTGTCAGGCAACGGCTTCTAAACTACAGCGTCCCCGCGAGGGGGGGGGTCCGGCGTGTTTCTTCAAACACTCGTGAGCTGCAGAGTTCAGTGGCTGTAGCTTAGCATGGCGGACGAAGAGCTAATTCAGCCAGCACCGTCGTTGCTGAAGGCAAATGTTTGGGCGCATTTTGGATTTTATTATTTGTTTGTAAGAAGGAGCTTGACATGACTTATGCAGTGTGCAGAATCTGCAAAATGAAAGTCAAGTACTTCGGAAACACTTCAAATCCGCAAGCCAACATGCTACGCCATCACCCGGAGCTAAAAGACGGGAGCAGCGGTATCTGCTGACTACTGACCAGCGCTTCGCTAAACTGCCAGCCAACTCTGAACGAGCAAAGCAGATAAGTAAATTTACATCTAGAATCACTTGATTAACCTTGTAAAGCTGCATTTTCTTAAACATAATCATTTTTTAAGTAATATAACTATTTCTCAGAGCTCTTTGAATCAAAAATCGATTCTGCATCAAATCATCACCCCAAGAATTGGAATCGAATTGAATCGTGAGTTGTTGTACAATTTACATCCCTAATATATATATATATATATATATATATATATATATATATATATATATATATATATATATATATATATATATATATATATATGAGTTTTTTGTTATTGTTGAGTCTGTGCCGAATAAATTCATTCCTTCATTCACTAACATATTGTTATAATGACAATAATGTATCCTTCATTAACTCGCTGTAAGAGTGATGCCTTAATCTCTATATTCAGAATGAACCCCCCCATACTGTTCCATTTTTTTCTGATTTGGGGTTGTGAATATGGGTATAAATAGAAGGATTTTTATACATGAAAATAGATCAAATCTCGTCTCCCATGTGCTTTTTGGCAAACGTGAGCTTAAATTTCACATTTTTAATTTTCAAAAAAAACTTCTCTGTTCCAAAACCACAGCCACAGAACTCAAAAATGTCTCCAGAGTCATCATGAGTGGCTTCCGCCACTGCCAACCCCACACAGGGCGGCACGGTGGAATAGCGGTTAGCATTTTCTTGCCTCACAGCAAGAAAATTGTGGGGTTCCCCCCCCCACCACCAAACTGGGTCCTTTCTGTGTGTTTGCATTTTCTCTCTGTGTTTTGCAGCATTACAAAAATTGTGTTAACCTGAACTTGTTTTGCTTAGTTTGTCAGGCACGTACAATATTCCTTATTAATAGTTTGACAATGATCACAAGTTCAACTTGGAAGAGACTTAAAATTAACATTAGCAGGTCATAGTCCCAATTACAGGGACCATAAGGACCAATGGTTCTACAAGTAGCAGCTCAGTGGGCCTTGGGACTGTTATTCTGGGCCTGGAAGTCATCACAGGATTTGGAGGTATTGCCAGGACTTGTTCCCTCTTGGCCTGACCTATGCATGGAATCTCATTTTTCCCAGGCAGCAGAGGTATATCTTTGAGGTATTCCTAAACTGTTTTTTTGGAACTGAATGCTTCAAAGCTTTCCAACAAGGTCCAGTCCCTCAAAGATCAAACATCTAAATTGAAATGAGACTTCGGTAGCAGTGCACACTTTTAAGCAGACCTACATTGTCAGCAGTACACAATGTTCAGTTTGTACATAGTTTGACAACTGCCCACTTCAAAGTGCCAACTTTGTAAGTTCGTACTGATTTTGACACTATGCCATGAATGTCAGTGAAACGTTTGCTGCGGATGTTTAAAGTTTGAGTATGAAGATGTTTTTTTCATGATTGTGTCTTTGAACTAAGCAGTTGAAATTAAGAACTGAGTGATTTTTAACAGACATCACAAAACTTGGCTTTGGTTTACGTAAATGTTTGTGGTTTAACCAAATATGTGAACCCAGACAGCTCCAGCTTAAGTGTTGAAGTTTAAGGTCCTCTTTCTAAAGAACAATTGCTTACTTGACATGTCACTGTGGTCATAATGCACAGCTGCAGTTATAATGAAGCAAAATGACAGCTTTTCTTCTTGATTTACTATTACTGTCAACAATCATGTTTACACAGAATGTGTGTAATTGCATCTGTCTTTGCCATGAGCCTATTCCATATTACTTTAATAGAGTGGTATTATGTATTAACCTCTTTCATTGTTTAATTTTGTGATACAATTTGATGTTTTTTTATTCACACACTCAAGATTTTGAATCTTTTGACCTGTAATTAAAGTGCTTTTTTTTTTGTAAATTAAGTTATTTTGCAGAATTCTTTTTCATGTTTCATACAACTGTACTTTATCCTTTATGTGCTTTGGTTTAACCCTCTGGGGTCCGAAGGCATTTTTTGGACAGTTCACTCGCCTGGCATAAATGTTTTATTATTGCTGTTAACAGGTCTCCCTGCATCCCACAATCAAGTTTTATTTCTCTTTTTTCAGGACAACCTGTGCTTTCAGAATATATATGCCATAGTAGTGTTTTATAAGTGTAATAAAGGTTTACAATCAAAAATAGGCAAGGAAAAAATAAAGCAAAAAATAATTTTCCACAAACATTTATTCAAAACACACAACAACTATAGTAAACAACTGTTTTGACACTTTATAAAGGTAATTTGAGGTCTTGTGTGAAAGACTGTACAACAAAAAGGTTCAAACAATAAACACAAATGCACATTTTGAACAATATATACAACATGGTCTATGCATTTTGTTGTCCATTGATATGGTAAACAGTGCTTTACGCCAAGAAAGCAACAGAATTATCCAGTAACATTCACATGCAAACTAGTGGAGCAATCCTGATAGTTACACACTCTTTGTTTGAGCACGTGAGATTGTCATCAGAGGCTCTCCATCTGCTTCACTGACTGCTGTGCGTAATGGCGCAGGGCGCATGGAGATGAATAGTATGTACTCATTGGAGCACCCAGGGGGCTATTCAAACGGTCCAACTAGTAACATATCACTCCTGAAAACGATCTTTGGCTTTTCACGTGAGGTAAATCTGCCCTCCGATTGGATTTTGGAAAACCATGTGACGGTGAACCAATCCGATTAGACAGTCACATTGCGCACGTCATCACACAGCTTCTATGAGGAGTACAAAGATGGGCGATGGCTGGAAGCCAATGAAGAGAGGCCAATATGGGTGAGATATGCTCTCTCCTTCTAGTCCCCATTAGTACTCTAGCTGCAGCATTTTGAATTAACTGAAGGCTTTTTAGGGAACTTTTAGGACAACCTGATAATAATGAATTACAATAGTCCAGCCTAGAGGAAATAAATGCATGAATTAGTTTTTCAGCATCACTCTGAGACAAGACCTTTCTAATTTTAGAGATATTGCGTAAATGCAAAAAAGCAGTCCTACATATTTGTTTAATATGCGCTTTGAATGACATATCCTGATCAAAAATGACTCCAAGATTTCTCACAGTATTACTAGAGGTCAGGGTAATGCCATCCAGAGTAAGGATCTGGTTAGACACCATGTTTCTAAGATTTGTGGGGCCAAGTACAATAACTTCAGTTTTATCTGAGTTTAAAAGCAGGAAATTAGAGGTCATCCATGTCTTTATGTCTGTAAGACAATCCTGCAGTTTAGCTAATTGGTGTGTGTCCTCTGGCTTCATGGATAGATAAAGCTGGGTATCATCTGCGTAACAATGAAAATTTAAACAATACCGTCTAATAATACTGCCTAAGGGAAGCATGTATAAAGTGAATAAAATTGGTCCTAGCACAGAACCTTGTGGAACTCCATAATTAACTTTAGTCTGTGAAGAAGATTCCCCATTTACATGAACAAATTGTAATCTATTAGACAAATATGATTCAAACCACCGCAGCGCAGTGCCTTTAATACCTATGGCATGCTCTAATCTCTGTAATAAAATTTTATGGTCAACAGTATCAAAAGCAGCACTTTGTGTGTTTTTAGGAATCCGCTAGCTTAGCGCAGCTACTAGCTCTTAGCCGATTTAGCATGGCGGCTTCTCCTGTGTCTCCCGCACTTTTCTGCTCTGGGTGTGAAATGTTTAGTTATTCCTCGGCCTCCTTTAGCAGTAATGGTACTTGTAATAAGTGTAGCTTATTCGTAGCTTTGGAGGCCAGGCTGGGCGAATTGGAGACTCGGCTCCGCACCATGGAAAATTCTACAGCTAGCCAGGCCCCTGTAGTTGGTGCGGACCACGGTAGCTTAGCCGCCGTTAGTTCCCTTCCAGCAGATCCCGAGCAGCCGGGAAAGCAGGCCGACTGGGTGACTGTGAGGAGGAAGCGTAGCCCTAAACAGAAGCCCCGTGTACACCGCCAACCAGTTCACATTTCTAACCGTTTTTCCCCACTCAGCGACACACCCGCCGAGGATCAAACTCTGGTTATTGGCGACTCTGTTTTGAGAAATGTGAAGTTAGTGACACCAGCAACCATAGTCAGTTGTCTTCCGGGGGCCAGAGCAGGCGACATTGAAGGAAATTTGAAACTGCTGGCTAAGGCTAAGTGTAAATTTGGTAAGATTGTAATTCACGTTGGCAGTAATGACACCCGGTTACACCAATCGGAGGTCACTAAAATTAACATTGAATCGGTGTGTAACTTTGCAAAAACAATGTCGGACTCTGTAGTTTTCTCTGGGCCCCTCCCCAATCGGACCGAGAGTAACATGTTTAGCCGCATGTTCTCCTTGAATTGCTGGCTGTCTGAGTGATGTCCAAAAAATGAGGTGGGCTTCATAGATAATTGGCAACGCTTCTGGGGAAAACCTGGTCTTGTTAGGAGAGACGGCATCCATCCCACTTTGGATGGAGCAGCTCTCATTTCTAGAAATCTGGCCAGTTTTCTTAAATCCTCCAAATGGTGACTATCCAGGGTTGGGACCAGGAAGTAGAGTTGTAGTCTTACACACCTCTCTGCAGCTTCTCTCCCCCTGCCGTCCCCTCATTACCCCATCCCCGTAGAGACGGTGCCTGCTGCCAGACCACCAATAACCAGTAAAAATCTATTTAAGCATAAAAATTCAAAAAGAAAAAATAATATAGCACCTTCAACTGCACCACAGACTAAAACAGTTAAATGTGGTCTATTAAACATTAGGTCTCTCTCTTCTAAGTCCCTGTTAGTAAATGATATAATAATTGATCAACATATTGATTTATTCTGCCTTACAGAAACCTGGTTACAGCAGGATGAATATGTTAGTTTAAATGAGTCAACACCCCCGAGTCACACTAACTGCCAGAACGCTCGTAGCACAGGCCGAGGTGGAGGATTAGCAGCAATCTTCCATTCTAGCTTATTAATTAATCCAAAACCCAGACAGAGCTTTAATTCATTTGAAAGCTTGACTCTTAGTCTTGTCCATCCAAATTGGAAGTCCCAAAAACCATTTTTATTTGTTATTATCTATCGTCCACCTGGTCGTTACTGTGAGTTTTTCTGTGAATTTTCAGACCTTTTGTCTGACTTAGTGCTTAGCTCAGATAAGATAATTATAGTGGGCGATTTTAACATCCACAAGATGCTGAGAATGACAGCCTCAACACTGCATTTAATCTATTATTAGACTCAATTGGCTTTGCTCAAAATGTAAATGAGTCCACCCACCACTTTAATCATATCTTAGATCTTGTTCTGATTTATGGTATGGAAATTGAAGACTTAACAGTATTCCCTGAAAACTCCATTCTGTCTGATCATTTCTTAATAACATTTACATTTACTCTGATGGACTACCCAGCAGTGGGGAATAAGTTTCATTACACTAGAAGTCTTTCAGAAAGTGCTGTAACTAGGTTTAAGGATATGATTCCTTCTTATGTTCTCTAATGCCATATACCAACACAGTGCAGAGTAGCTACCTAAACTCTGTGAGTGAGATAGAGTATCTCGTCAATAGTTTTACATCCTCATTGAAGACAACTTTGGATGCTGTACCTCCTCTGAAAAAGAGAGCCTTAAATCAGAAGTGCCTGACTCCGTGGTATAACTCACAAACTCGCAGCTTAATGCAGATAACCCGTAAGTTGGAGAGGAAATGGTGTCTCTTGGAGTCATTTTTGATCAGGATATGTCATTCAATGCGCATATTAAACAAATATGTAGGACTGCTTTTTTGCATTTGCGCAATATCTCTAAAATTAGAAAGGTCTTGTCTCAGAGTGATGCTGAAAAACTAATTCATGCATTTATTTCCTCTAGGCTGGACTATTGTAATTCATTATTATCAGGTTGTCCTAAAAGTTCCCTGAAAAGCCTTCAGTTAATTCAAAATGCTGCAGCTAGAGTACTGACAGGGACTAGAAGGAGAGAGCATATCTCACCCATAATATAATATAACTATTTCTCAGAGCTCTTTGAATCAAAAATCGATTCTGCATCAAATCATCACCCCAAGAATTGGAATCGAATTGAATCGTGAGTTGTTGTACAATTTACATCCCTAATATATATATATATATATATATATATATATATATATATATATATATATATATATATATATATATATATATATATATATATATATATATATATGAGTTTTTTGTTATTGTTGAGTCTGTGCCGAATAAATTCATTCCTTCATTCACTAACATATTGTTATAATGACAATAATGTATCCTTCATTAACTCGCTGTAAGAGTGATGCCTTAATCTCTATATTCAGAATGAACCCCCCCATACTGTTCCATTTTTTTCTGATTTGGGGTTGTGAATATGGGTATAAATAGAAGGATTTTTATACATGAAAATAGATCAAATCTCGCCTCCCATGTGCTTTTTGGCAAACGTGAGCTTAAATTTCACATTTTTAATTTTCAAAAAAAACTTCTCTGTTCCAAAACCACAGCCACAGAACTCAAAAATGTCTCCAGAGTCATCATGAGTGGCTTCCGCCACTGCCAACCCCACACAGGGCGGCACGGTGGAATAGCGGTTAGCATTTTCTTGCCTCACAGCAAGAAAATTGTGGGGTTCCCCCCCCACCACCAAACTGGGTCCTTTCTGTGTGTTTGCATTTTCTCTCTGTGTTTTGCAGCATTACAAAAATTGTGTTAACCTGAACTTGTTTTGCTTAGTTTGTCAGGCACGTACAATATTCCTTATTAATAGTTTGACAATGATCACAAGTTCAACTTGGAAGAGACTTAAAATTAACATTAGCAGGTCATAGTCCCAATTACAGGGACCATAAGGACCAATGGTTCTACAAGTAGCAGCTCAGTGGGCCTTGGGACTGTTATTCTGGGCCTGGAAGTCATCACAGGATTTGGAGGTATTGCCAGGACTTGTTCCCTCTTGGCCTGACCTATGCATGGAATCTCATTTTTCCCAGGCAGCAGAGGTATATCTTTGAGGTATTCCTAAACTGTTTTTTTGGAACTGAATGCTTCAAAGCTTTCCAACAAGGTCCAGTCCCTCAAAGATCAAACATCTAAATTGAAATGAGACTTCGGTAGCAGTGCACACTTTTAAGCAGACCTACATTGTCAGCAGTACACAATGTTCAGTTTGTACATAGTTTGACAACTGCCCACTTCAAAGTGCCAACTTTGTAAGTTCGTACTGATTTTGACACTATGCCATGAATGTCAGTGAAACGTTTGCTGCGGATGTTTAAAGTTTGAGTATGAAGATGTTTTTTTCATGATTGTGTCTTTGAACTAAGCAGTTGAAATTAAGAACTGAGTGATTTTTAACAGACATCACAAAACTTGGCTTTGGTTTACGTAAATGTTTGTGGTTTAACCAAATATGTGAACCCAGACAGCTCCAGCTTAAGTGTTGAAGTTTAAGGTCCTCTTTCTAAAGAACAATTGCTTACTTGACATGTCACTGTGGTCATAATGCACAGCTGCAGTTATAATGAAGCAAAATGACAGCTTTTCTTCTTGATTTACTATTACTGTCAACAATCATGTTTACACAGAATGTGTGTAATTGCATCTGTCTTTGCCATGAGCCTATTCCATATTACTTTAATAGAGTGGTATTATGTATTAACCTCTTTCATTGTTTAATTTTGTGATACAATTTGATGTTTTTTTATTCACACACTCAAGATTTTGAATCTTTTGACCTGTAATTAAAGTGCTTTTTTTTTTGTAAATTAAGTTATTTTGCAGAATTCTTTTTCATGTTTCATACAACTGTACTTTATCCTTTATGTGCTTTGGTTTAACCCTCTGGGGTCCGAAGGCATTTTTTGGACAGTTCACTCGCCTGGCATAAATGTTTTATTATTGCTGTTAACAGGTCTCCCTGCATCCCACAATCAAGTTTTATTTCTCTTTTTTCAGGACAACCTGTGCTTTCAGAATATATATGCCATAGTAGTGTTTTATAAGTGTAATAAAGGTTTACAATCAAAAATAGGCAAGGAAAAAATAAAGCAAAAAATAATTTTCCACAAACATTTATTCAAAACACACAACAACTATAGTAAACAACTGTTTTGACACTTTATAAAGGTAATTTGAGGTCTTGTGTGAAAGACTGTACAACAAAAAGGTTCAAACAATAAACACAAATGCACATTTTGAACAATATATACAACATGGTCTATGCATTTTGTTGTCCATTGATATGGTAAACAGTGCTTTACGCCAAGAAAGCAACAGAATTATCCAGTAACATTCACATGCAAACTAGTGGAGCAATCCTGATAGTTACACACTCTTTGTTTGAGCACGTGAGATTGTCATCAGAGGCTCTCCATCTGCTTCACTGACTGCTGTGCGTAATGGCGCAGGGCGCATGGAGATGAATAGTATGTACTCATTGGAGCACCCAGGGGGCTATTCAAACGGTCCAACTAGTAACATATCACTCCTGAAAACGATCTTTGGCTTTTCACGTGAGGTAAATCTGCCCTCCGATTGGATTTTGGAAAACCATGTGACGGTGAACCAATCCGATTAGACAGTCACATTGCGCACGTCATCACACAGCTTCTATGAGGAGTACAAAGATGGGCGATGGCTGGAAGCCAATGAAGAGAGGCCAATATGGGTGAGATATGCTCTCTCCTTCTAGTCCCCATTAGTACTCTAGCTGCAGCATTTTGAATTAACTGAAGGCTTTTTAGGGAACTTTTAGGACAACCTGATAATAATGAATTACAATAGTCCAGCCTAGAGGAAATAAATGCATGAATTAGTTTTTCAGCATCACTCTGAGACAAGACCTTTCTAATTTTAGAGATATTGCGTAAATGCAAAAAAGCAGTCCTACATATTTGTTTAATATGCGCTTTGAATGACATATCCTGATCAAAAATGACTCCAAGATTTCTCACAGTATTACTAGAGGTCAGGGTAATGCCATCCAGAGTAAGGATCTGGTTAGACACCATGTTTCTAAGATTTGTGGGGCCAAGTACAATAACTTCAGTTTTATCTGAGTTTAAAAGCAGGAAATTAGAGGTCATCCATGTCTTTATGTCTGTAAGACAATCCTGCAGTTTAGCTAATTGGTGTGTGTCCTCTGGCTTCATGGATAGATAAAGCTGGGTATCATCTGCGTAACAATGAAAATTTAAACAATACCGTCTAATAATACTGCCTAAGGGAAGCATGTATAAAGTGAATAAAATTGGTCCTAGCACAGAACCTTGTGGAACTCCATAATTAACTTTAGTCTGTGAAGAAGATTCCCCATTTACATGAACAAATTGTAATCTATTAGACAAATATGATTCAAACCACCGCAGCGCAGTGCCTTTAATACCTATGGCATGCTCTAATCTCTGTAATAAAATTTTATGGTCAACAGTATCAAAAGCAGCACTTTGTGTGTTTTTAGGAATCCGCTAGCTTAGCGCAGCTACTAGCTCTTAGCCGATTTAGCATGGCGGCTTCTCCTGTGTCTCCCGCACTTTTCTGCTCTGGGTGTGAAATGTTTAGTTATTCCTCGGCCTCCTTTAGCAGTAATGGTACTTGTAATAAGTGTAGCTTATTCGTAGCTTTGGAGGCCAGGCTGGGCGAATTGGAGACTCGGCTCCGCACCATGGAAAATTCTACAGCTAGCCAGGCCCCTGTAGTTGGTGCGGACCACGGTAGCTTAGCCGCCGTTAGTTCCCTTCCAGCAGATCCCGAGCAGCCGGGAAAGCAGGCCGACTGGGTGACTGTGAGGAGGAAGCGTAGCCCTAAACAGAAGCCCCGTGTACACCGCCAACCAGTTCACATTTCTAACCGTTTTTCCCCACTCAGCGACACACCCGCCGAGGATCAAACTCTGGTTATTGGCGACTCTGTTTTGAGAAATGTGAAGTTAGTGACACCAGCAACCATAGTCAGTTGTCTTCCGGGGGCCAGAGCAGGCGACATTGAAGGAAATTTGAAACTGCTGGCTAAGGCTAAGTGTAAATTTGGTAAGATTGTAATTCACGTTGGCAGTAATGACACCCGGTTACACCAATCGGAGGTCACTAAAATTAACATTGAATCGGTGTGTAACTTTGCAAAAACAATGTCGGACTCTGTAGTTTTCTCTGGGCCCCTCCCCAATCGGACCGAGAGTAACATGTTTAGCCGCATGTTCTCCTTGAATTGCTGGCTGTCTGAGTGATGTCCAAAAAATGAGGTGGGCTTCATAGATAATTGGCAACGCTTCTGGGGAAAACCTGGTCTTGTTAGGAGAGACGGCATCCATCCCACTTTGGATGGAGCAGCTCTCATTTCTAGAAATCTGGCCAGTTTTCTTAAATCCTCCAAATGGTGACTATCCAGGGTTGGGACCAGGAAGTAGAGTTGTAGTCTTACACACCTCTCTGCAGCTTCTCTCCCCCTGCCGTCCCCTCATTACCCCATCCCCGTAGAGACGGTGCCTGCTGCCAGACCACCAATAACCAGTAAAAATCTATTTAAGCATAAAAATTCAAAAAGAAAAAATAATATAGCACCTTCAACTGCACCACAGACTAAAACAGTTAAATGTGGTCTATTAAACATTAGGTCTCTCTCTTCTAAGTCCCTGTTAGTAAATGATATAATAATTGATCAACATATTGATTTATTCTGCCTTACAGAAACCTGGTTACAGCAGGATGAATATGTTAGTTTAAATGAGTCAACACCCCCGAGTCACACTAACTGCCAGAACGCTCGTAGCACAGGCCGAGGTGGAGGATTAGCAGCAATCTTCCATTCTAGCTTATTAATTAATCCAAAACCCAGACAGAGCTTTAATTCATTTGAAAGCTTGACTCTTAGTCTTGTCCATCCAAATTGGAAGTCCCAAAAACCATTTTTATTTGTTATTATCTATCGTCCACCTGGTCGTTACTGTGAGTTTTTCTGTGAATTTTCAGACCTTTTGTCTGACTTAGTGCTTAGCTCAGATAAGATAATTATAGTGGGCGATTTTAACATCCACAAGATGCTGAGAATGACAGCCTCAACACTGCATTTAATCTATTATTAGACTCAATTGGCTTTGCTCAAAATGTAAATGAGTCCACCCACCACTTTAATCATATCTTAGATCTTGTTCTGATTTATGGTATGGAAATTGAAGACTTAACAGTATTCCCTGAAAACTCCATTCTGTCTGATCATTTCTTAATAACATTTACATTTACTCTGATGGACTACCCAGCAGTGGGGAATAAGTTTCATTACACTAGAAGTCTTTCAGAAAGTGCTGTAACTAGGTTTAAGGATATGATTCCTTCTTATGTTCTCTAATGCCATATACCAACACAGTGCAGAGTAGCTACCTAAACTCTGTGAGTGAGATAGAGTATCTCGTCAATAGTTTTACATCCTCATTGAAGACAACTTTGGATGCTGTACCTCCTCTGAAAAAGAGAGCCTTAAATCAGAAGTGCCTGACTCCGTGGTATAACTCACAAACTCGCAGCTTAATGCAGATAACCCGTAAGTTGGAGAGGAAATGGTGTCTCACTAATTTAGAAGATCTTCACTTAGCCTGGAAAAAGAGTCTGTTGCTCTATAAAAAGCCCTCCGTAAAGCTAGGACATCTTACTACTCATCACTAATTGAAGAAAATAAGAACAACCCCAGGTTTCTTTTCAGCACTGTAGCCAGGCTGACAAAGAGTCAGAGCTCTATTGAGCTGAGTATTCCTTTAACTTTAACTAGTAATGACTTCATGACTTTCTTTGCTAATAAAATTTTAACTATTAGAGAAAAAATTACTCATAACCATCCCAAAGACATATCGTTATCTTTGGCTGCTTTCAGTGATGCCTGTATTTGGTTAGACTCTTTCTCTCCGATTGTTCTGTCTGAGTTATTTTCATTAGTTACTTCATCCAAACCATCAACATGTCTATTAGACCCCATTCCTACCAGGCTGCTCAAGGAAGCCCTACCATTAATTAATGCTTCAATCTTAAATATGATCAATCTATCTTTATTAGTTGGCTATGTACCACAGGCTTTTAAGGTGGCAGTAATTAAACCATTACTTAAAAAGCCATCACTTGTCCCAGCTATCTTAGCTAATTATAGGCCAATATCCAACCTTCCTTTTCTCTCAAAAATTCTTGAAAGGGTAGTTGTAAAACAGCTAACTGATCATCTGCAGAGGAATGGTCTATTAGAAGAGTTTCAGACAGGGTTTAGAATTCATCATAGTACAGAAACAGCATTAGTGAAGGTTACAAATGATCTTCTTATGGCCTCAGACAGTGGACTCATCTCTGTGCTTGTTCTGTTAGACCTCAGTGCTGCTTTTGATACTGTTGACCATAAAATTCTATTACAGAGATTAGAGCATGCCATAGGTATTAAAGGCACTGCACTGCAGTGGTTTGAATCATATTTATCTAATAGATTACAATTTGTTCATGTAAATGGGGAATCTTCTTCACAGACTAAGGTTAATTATGGAGTTCCACAAGGTTCTGTGCTTTGACCAATTTTATTCACTTTATACATGTTTCCCTTAGGCAGTATTATTAGACAGCATTGCTTAAATTTTCATTGTTACGCAGATGATCCCTAGCTTTATCTATCCATGAAGCCAGAGGACACACACCAATTAGCTAAACTGCAGGATTGCCTTACAGACATAAAGGCATGGATGACCTCTAATTTCCTGCTTTTAAACTCAGATAAAACTGAAGTTATTGTACTTGGCCCCACAAACCTTAGAAACATGGTGTCTAACCAGATCCTTACTCTGGATGGCATTACCCTGACCTCTAGTAATACTGTGAGAAATCTTGGAGTCATTTTTGATCAGGATATGTCATTCAATGCGCATATTAAACAAATATGTAGGACTGCTTTTTTGCATTTGCGCAATATCTCTAAAATTAGAAAGGTCTTGTCTCAGAGTGATGCTGAAAAACTAATTCATGCATTTATTTCCTCTAGGCTGGACTATTGTAATTCATTATTATCAGGTTGTCCTAAAAGTTCCCTGAAAAGCCTTCAGTTAATTCAAAATGCTGCAGCTAGAGTACTGACAGGGACTAGAAGGAGAGAGCATATCTCACCCATATTGGCCTCTCTTCATCGGCTTCCTGTTAATTCTAGAATAGAATTTAAAATTCTTCTTCTTACTTATAAGGTTTTGAATAATCAGGTCCCATCTTATCTTAGGGACCTCATAGTACCATATCACCCCAATAGAGCGCTTCGCTCTCAGACTGCAGGCTTACTTGTAGTTCCTAGGGTTTGTAAGAGTAGAATGGGAGGTAGAGCCTTCAGCTTTCAGGCTCCTCTCCTGTGGAACCAGCTCTCAATTCAAATCCGGGAGACAGACACCCTCTCTACTTTTAAGATTAGGCTTAAAACTTTCCTTTTTGCTAAAGCTTATAGTTAGGGCTGGATCAGGTGAGCCTGAACCATCCCTTAGTTATGCTGCTATAGACTTAGACTGCTGGGGGGTTTCCCATGATGCACTGAGTGTTTCTTTCTCTTTTTGCTCTGTATGCACCACTCTGCATTTAATCATTAGTGATTGATCTCTGCTCTCTTCCACAGCATGTCTTTTTCCTGATTCTCTCCCCTCAACCCCAACCAGTCCCAGCAGAAGACTGCCCCTCCCTGAGCCTGGTTCTGCTGGAGGTTTCTTCCTGTTAAAAGGGAGTTTTTCCTTCCCACTGTCGCCAAGTGCTTGCTCATAGGGGGTCGTTTTGACCATTGGGGTTTTTCTGTGATTATTGTATGGCTTTTGCCTTGCAATATAAAGCGCCTTGGGGCAACTGTTGTTGTGATTTGGTGCTATGTAAATAAAATTGATTTGATTTGATTTGATTTATTGTCAGAATACCCACAGTCATCACTGACAGATCTCAGGGTGTACGTATGAGCATCCACTTTCTTCAGTTTAAATCCAGACAGCCGGTAAGGGCCCCTTCACACATAGTACGAATGTGGCTGAATTGCGCACGAAACAGGAGTCGGTGTAAAATCGGAGCTGATGTCACCCCTGTTTAAAGATTCAACTGAACAAATCACCCATTTAATGAAAGAAATTTGCATTTTGTGACACGCTGATAAAGTAGCCACATTTTCACTGGTTTGAAAATGGGTGAAAAGACATTCCGACAGCATTGAAATTAAGTCTTGTGCTAACTAGCTTAGGTCGCATCCCCTAGAAAGGATGTAGTCCACCTGGGTGCACCTTCCTCCACTCTTATATGTTGCCCTGTGCTCCTCTCTTTTCTTAAAGCAGGTGTTCACCACAGTCATTTCCATCCTTTTTTCAAAATCAGCTAACATCTGCCCTTCCACATTCTTGTCCTTGATACCATATCTACCCATTACTTCCTCATCAACTCTGTTCCCTTCACCAACATGCCCATTGAAGTCCGCTCCTATCACCACTCTTTCATGCTTGGGCACACTCTCCATCACCACATTTAACTCGCTCCAGAAATCTTCTTTCTCCTTCATTTTGCAATCTACCTGTGGGGCATATGCACTGATGATATTCATCATTACTCTTTTAATTTCCAACTTCACACTCATGACCCTGTCAGACACTCACTTAACCTCCAACACACTCTCAACATACTCTTCCTTTAAAATAACCCCAACACCATTTCTCCTCCCATCCATACCTTGATACAATAACTTCACACCACCTCCAATGCTTCTGGTTTTACTTCTCTTCCACTTGGTTTCTTGCACAGTATGTCTGTCTTTTTCTTCTCCATCATATCAGCCAACTTTCTCCCTTTGCCAGTCATACTGCTAATATTCAAAGTCCTGATTCTCACTTCCACAATTCTAACCATCCTCCTCTGTCACTGTCACTGGACATGTTCTTCTCATCATCCTCTTCGCTTAGCAGTAGCATAATTTCTGCCGATACCCTACTGAGCAATGGGAATGGTGGTAGTCATTGTTAACTCAGGTCTTGACCAATCCGGTATAGAATTTTCATTTCTTTTTCTTCCCTTGCCTTTTTTTTTTTTTTTTTTTTTGCACTGGATACCCTTCCTGACACAACCTTACTCATTTGTCCAGGCTTGGGACTGGCACTCAGAATGTACTGGCTACACATACAGTATTTCAAATATTTAAGATATGATAAGGTATAAAATAGGTATAAATATAAGATATAAATAGGGTGCTCCGGTTTCCTCCCACATCCAAAGACATGCGGGTTAGGTGGATTGGAATCTTTAAATTATCCATAGGTGTGCAAGTGGGTGTGACTGTCTTTGTTTGTCTGTTTGTGGCCCTGCGACAGACTGGCGTCCAGTCCTGGGTGTACCCTGCCTCGCACTCTATGACTGCTGGGATAGGCTTCAGCCCCCCACGACCCTTGATTGGACTAAGCGGTTGAAGATGAGTGTATGAGTGTAAGATGTAAAATATTTAAGAAAACTATGAATTTTACATAAATCAACTTAAAAACTTCAAGGTAAAAAGTTACTTTTTTTTTTTAACTTGTTTAGGTTTACAGAGTGTATGGGGCTCCAGTCTGACACTGGTTACTTGCCCGGTCAAGGCCAGTACTCAATTACAGCTGAGTGGACTGACAATGCAGATTAAATGTCTTTTCCAAGGAAACAGACATGTAGCATGACTGGGAATGGAACCCAGATCCACACATTGGTAGGCCATGTTCAGCCCCACTGAGATATCGGCTCTATGATGATTGACTATTTCTAATGAATACAATATATAAAAATCATTAAGATTTTTTAGCATTAATTTATTACGTTTTTCAACATTAATCTCTCAAATTTATTTTAGTGAAATAAACTAAATATTGTAATGGTTTTGATTTAATCAGTGAGATTAGAAATATTTTATTTGGACTAACTTATCAGGTTTTAGGGTTTGGATTGTGCATCATTACATAAACAAATTTATGACAGTAACTCTGCAGATCCAGACCAAGGTCATTCCTTTAATAAAATGTTACACTGTTACAGTGGATGCAACACAATGCTGGATTCACACTGAACTTGTGACACAATTTTTGGAATGGCCAAAGAACAGAAACAATCAACAACTGCTCCAGTTATTATTTAGTCACATAAGTCACACTGTACAAAAGTGTCAAACTGTCTCTGATTCCATGTTTACAAATGTCATGAATGAGTTCATCCTGTTAATGACTAAATTCTGCAAAATGCTTTCAATAGACATTCACACAATATGGGCAAATGTTTTCACAGGACTGACACTGACATTGAACCTAAAAGTCAAATTTGAATCAGAATGATTATTCAGAATCAGGATGGATCTGATCAGATCTTTAGGTTGTGCAATAATTTAATACATTTTTAGATTGGAAAATATCAGTGCCAGTTAGCCATGTAAATGTTTCTGCAGCCAAAACTTTCTGCAGATGCTCATCACTTGCAAAGTGGTGTCCAATCTGCAACACATTCCGAGGACTTTTTGGGTGCTTACTGTAAGGTTCCATAAACGCCACAGATGTTTTTATGTCAGCAGAGGAGGGAAGATTACACTATTGCTAGTGATTTAAAATGAATTGAAAATCGTTGACTGGGTGGCTGGAAACTATGGAACCCAAACTTTTCTGAAGGTACCTGAAGAGCCCCTGTTTCAGACTGTCCTCCATGAGTCAGGTCAGAGGTGGAGTAAGGGATTTAAGTATGAAGAGAAATGAGATGGTGTGACTCCACTGCTCTCCTTGTGTTCACATTGTCTCTCCTGTTGCAGTTTGAGCAGCATAAACAAAACAATTATGATTGGGTTGACTTTAATACCTGGACCCCAGGGGTGTCACAATGCATGTATTTGTATTGAACTGCAGAGTACACATGCCATTGTTTGGTGCACAAAACTGTACACAGAATACACAATGAAACTCTATACAGTGTGATTATACACACATGCGTATTTGTTTCCATAAGCCACCAACATTTCAGCGAGCTGTGCTGTTTATGTCCACAGACTGTATCACTCTAGTTTCATGCTCTGTGCAAGACGGTGGGGGGAGCCCTCTCAGTCTGCTGCATCTGAGGAGAACAGCGGGAACAGCTAACCAGCCATTTGAAGCAAACGACCACATTATTCCACCCACAAACTCTGGAAGCATAAATGAAATTGGTTCATTTACATTCTATTTAAAAAGTGTACTGATCTGCATTTGTGTTGAATCACTGCCCTCGGATGAGTTCAAACCACATATGACTTTAGACAACGCCATCAACTTATGATAAAAGGTGATGTTTTATATATGAAATTGTGTACATTTTTTACAGACCATCATTTGCACAAAAATAAAATAAACTTATAACGGATAAAATACTGAAGGCAGTCTGGCACGGCGCGCAACATATAAATAAACAAAAAACAAAACAATTAATGCACTACACAGTAAATATATCCCAACATGAATGACAAGTGATGTAATCCAATTCATAAATGTTTAATGAAAAAAGAAAAGTTACATTTACACTTTGTCTCACAGTGCTAAAGTGACTGACAGCAGCTCTCTGCTGCTCATAGATTACAGATACTGTATAAAGATTTGAAGAATTTTCAAAAACCAAACTCGTACTGAACCGTGATTTCTAGACTGCAGTGTGAATCGAACTGTGACTTCTGTGTACCACGACGACACCCCTGCTACAAAGCAGAATAGCAGAATGACAGCATTTCTATTGATGGAAAGGGTCTCCTGGGTTCTGTGTTCTCATAACAACTGTCATTCTAGCAAGGATCTTGTGAGAACTGTTAACCTAGGAGTCATGGAGACACAATGGTAAGTACTGCAAAATATTGCCGTTTTGTTGTTTTTTTATCCAATATTTTCATAACGCCATCTCTTGTAAAGTCTATCAAGCTCTCTGTCTCTTATCTACATGTACTGTGTTGTAGATTCCAGTCAATCGCATAAAAAAAAAAAAAAAATCTGGCCTCATTGACAGGATAAAGTGCTGTTATAACAGAGTGACGCCACCAACTGTTTTTGAACCAAGATCTTGGTTCAAAAAAGGTTGGGCACCCCTGTTTTAGAATGTCATGTGATACTTTGTGTACATCACATGACCTGCAATAATAAAGTGTTTTTATTCCATCCATCCATTTTTCATACCCACTTACTCCAGTTAATGCAGAAATCGCCTGAAAAAGTGCCTCATATAAACATTAAAACATTTTTTGCGATAGTTGAGTTTTTGTTGTTTCAAATATGTGTTTCCATTTAATTTTAAATTCACGAATTCAGTTTGTGCAATTTCAAGGAAATACGTCAACTGACTGGAGAGCCAGTCCTACTACAGCCCCGCTGGGAGATAAAGGACTTCCTAAATCTGCTGGAACAACCGCAAACTTCCAGTGGTTCTATGTTTGAAACATTTCCACAAAGTGTGAAGAAATTCACCTGGGATATGTTTTTGAATAATCCTGGAGATAACTAAATAAACAAACACAGCTGGAAACCTGACGTCTTCAGCAGAGGTCTGATGTTGTCGTAGCTAAGATATAATCGGACCAGGTAACCTCTGAGTTCATCCCGCTGCACAGATTTGTTTGAATCACTTATCTTCACTGATAAAGCAGCAGTGCTGAGAAGGTCAGAGCTGATAAGTGGGACAAAGGCTCGCTGTTGTAGGACGGCTGCTTCAGCTGCACCGACAGTGTCAGAGAGCACACAGCTCAACAAAAACACCAAACATGTTCATGATTTCTCTCCAAAAGCAGTGACAGGCCTGCAGCTCACTGCCAACATGTAGATACATCTGTTTAACATCTAAAGTAAGAGCCTGACAAGATCTCTATAAATAAGATGAGAGCAAATTTTTGTCACTCTTATTCTTACGACCTCCATCAGCAATGTAAAGTATTCATAAAGTACAGTGCATCATGTTTTCCACATTTTATGTTACAGCTTTATTCCAAAAGAAAGCAAATCAATGTTTCCCTTAAAATTTTACTCACAACACCCCATAATGACAACATGATTTTTTTTTATTTTTGCAAAAAATAAAAAACTAAAGAAACCTAAAAAAAAAAATCGTGTTTACATAAGTATTCACAGCCTTTGCTCAATACTTTGTTGATGCACCTTTTGCAGCAATTACATCCTCAAGACTTTTTGAATATGATGTCACAAGCTTGGTGCACCTGTCTTTGGGCAGTTTTGTCCATTCCTCTTTGCAGCACCTCTCAAGCTCCATCAGGGTGGATGGGGAGCGTCAGTGCACAGACATTTTCAGATCTCTCCAGAGATGTTCAATCAGATTCAGGTCTGGGCTCTGGCTGGGCCACTCAAGGACATTCACAGAGTTGTCCTGAAACCACTCCTTTGATATCTTGGCTGTGTGCTTTGGGTCATTGTCCTGCTGAAAAATGAACTGGTGCCCCAGTCTGAGGTCAAGAGCACTCTTGAGCAGGTTTTCATCCAGGATATGTCTGTACATTGCTGCATTAATCTTTTACTCAATCCTGACTAGTCTCCCAGTTCCTGCCACTATAAAACATCCCCTCAGCATGATGCTGCCACCACCATGCTTCACTGTAGGGATGGTGCCTGATTTCCTTCAAAGATGTTGCCTGGCATTCACACCAAAGAGTTCAAACTTTGTCTCATGAGACCAGAAAATTTTGCTCGATTGCTCAGTTTTGACGGGTGGCCAGCTCAAAAAGAGTCCTGGTGGATATGAACGTCTTCCATTTATGGATGATGGAGGCCACTCTGCTCATTGGGACTGTCAAAACAGCAGTGATGTTTCTGTACCCTTGCCTAGATTTGTGCCTTGAGACAATCCTGTCTCAGAGGTCTACAGACAATTCCTTTGACTTCATGCTTGGTTTGTCCTCTGACATACACTGTCAACTGTGGGACCTTATATGTAGACATGTGTGTGCTTTTCCAAATCATGTCCAATCTGAATTTACCCCAGGTGGTCTCTAGTTAAGCTGTAGTGACATCTCAAAGATGATCAGTAGTAAAAGGATGCACCTGAGCTCAATTTTGAGCTTCATAGCAAAGGCTGGCAATACTTATGTACAAGTGATTTCTTAGTTTTTGTTTTGTTTTGTTTTGTTTTTTAAATCAATTTGCAAAAAAAAAAATCAAAACTTTTATTCACATTGTCATTATGGGGTATTGTCTGTAGAATTTTAAGGAAAAAATGTATTTCATTCTTTTTGGAATGAGGCTGTAACAACAAAATGTGGAATAAGCGCAACAGTGTGAATACTTTCCGTATGCACTGTAAGAATAGTACAGAAAAACATGTTCACAGCCTCTGCTTCCATTACAACACAAACATAGTCCAGAGACACACATTCATACAGGATTCTTTTCCCAAAAGCAAACAAATGATCAGCTAGACATCAAATGTGATACAAATGGATACAACCAAACCTCATTCCTCTGAAAGATGTGTACAAGAACTTTCTCAAGCTTGTCAGCTCACCATCCTCAACACTTTCATGGCCAACCTTTAACCTTTGACCCCTTCACTGTGACCCACAGGACTCCACTGCAACCCAAATATACATAATTCATCAACCTGTGATGGAGATCAATTGTCCAAAAACTACTGAATCATGTATAATTAAACATAGCCAAATGGTTGTGACTGAGCTCAGACAGAAAAAGATTTGACTTTGGAGGAGTAATTTGTTTGTTGGCAGGATTATAACCTCAACCAAGGAGGGAATGTTTTCACCAGCATTTGTCCGTTTGTTTATTTGCTTGTCTGTTAGTTGGATAGCTCAAAAAATAAAGGATTTCAATGAAATTTGCTGAGCAGATGGATAATGTTCTTGGAAATGAGTATTTGTGATCCTGAATATATTCTGGAACTGAGATCCAAGAAAATGTTTGCATGTCGCAACATTTAATAATTATATTATATTATATTAAAATTAAGGGTCAAGGGGGATGCTGGAGTCTATCCCAGTGGTCACTGGGCGAGAGACAGACTACACCCTAGACCAGCCACCAGTCCATTGCAGGGCCAACAAATATAGACAAACAAACATATTTACATGTCGTCAATTTAAAGTTTCCAGCTCACCTAAACTGCATGTCTTTGGGACTGGGAGCAAGTCTGAGCACCAGGAGGGAACACGCGGAAGCGCATGGGGAGAAAATGCAAACTCCACATGGAAAGGACCAGGTCAGAAGTGAACCTGGGGGGCCTCCTCACTGTGAAGCAACAATGCGAACCTCTAAACCACCATGTTACCTTGTGGAGGGGTATCCATCCATCCATTTTCAATACCTGCTTACTCCAATTAAGGGTCACGGGGGCTCTAGAGCCTACCCCAGCACTCATAGAGCATGAGGCAGGGTACACCCTGGATAGGACGCCAGTCTATCGCAGGGCTGCAGATGGATAATGCACTAGAATTTATTTTGAATTTGATCCAGATCATATTTTCTGGCAAAGGTAGTGGTCATGGCTCCCCTAGTACAAGTAAGGTCAAACCTTACCAACCCCTAGACCAAGCACACAGGTGACAGTGGTGAGGAAAAGCTCCCTCTGATGATTTGAGGAAGAAACCTCAAGCAGACCAAACTCAAAGGGGTGACCCTCTGCTTGGGCCATGCTACCAACACACTCGACAATACAAATGTACAGGAAAAGACAGAGCAATGGAGGTGTCGCTGAACTCAGAGCAGGTTGATGATTTCAGCACAGTCAGATGAAACAGTGATAATGAGATATTAGTGATTATAGTCTGTTGGTTTTTGACAGAGGTGTGCAATCACAAAGGTGACAGAGGTGGTGGCCAAGTGGTTAAGGGCACTTGGTTTCACTGCAGAAGGTTCTCGGTTCAAACTCCACCCCTGCCTAGTCTCCATACAATATGGAATTGTGTCAAGAAGGGCATTTGGCATAGACTTTGTGCCAAGTCAACATGCAGATCTGCTGTGGCGACCCCTGGTGAAAACAAGAGAGCAGCTGAAAAAATCTACTATTTGCACAATCACTAAGGCCTCATTCACTCAGAGGGGCATATTGCATACAGACTCTTGCATTAACCACAAACCGTGCACACATGACACGTACAGTACCACGCAGTTGATATAAAAATCAGCTAATACTCCACAGAAATTAACCTTTATATCAAAGATGGACACCAATGTGATGAATGCGGTCAGTGCTGAGGCACAGCTGACAGTTTTTCTCAGGTGACTTTTGGGCCGTCAAACATAACACCACGAAACACGAGTCCCTGTCAAAAACCAACAGTGCCTTTTTATAAACTTTCTACATTGACCATTTGAATGGCTGCACTTCAGTTACTGCATTGTTACTTCTCTGAACATTTGTCCCATGCAGATTTTTAATGACTTTGCATGTCACCCTCACAAACACTGGTGAGGGTTTGAAAAGCTTGTTGTGGCAGAGTGCAATCAAACAGGAGGTTCAGTGCGTCTGGGCTTATCGCCGCCTGGCTGAACTTTGTGCTCTTTGGCATTAAAAGTCATTCCTGCCTGGGCTGCTTTCTTTTAGAAACCTGCATGGCCCACATTTGTGTTTTTCCCCAACAAAGATATTAAATAAAACCAGCCCCATGTTCTCCGATTCATAGTGCAGATTTGGTCTAATAACAGAGTTGTAATCATTTTATAAGACAGGAGGAAACGTGTGTCGGGCTGTCTTCAGTGATTCATTCACACTTAACTACTCCATCTCCTCCCTTTTGTTCCCCAAATTCCCCTGAGGCCCCACTTATTCTCCCTCCTCCTCCTCCTCCTCCTCCTCCTCTTCTGTCTCTTGTCGAAAATGCTGAGAAGTTAAATGTCAGTGGACATGCACATACCAAAAATACCCATCACAGGCCACCCATTTATGGTCCCCTCTGCCTCACCCCTTTATCTTTTTTTTTTGGCTTTTTAACACTCTATAATCCATTCACTGCCCTGCCTCTGCCCCCCCCCCCCCCCCCCCATTTTTTTTTTTACTTCATTTGGCCTCCTTTTCATTCCATTCTTTGGATTCATCACTACACATTTTGTCACCTCCCCTTCCAACTCTTTCTCCCCTGCTCTTGCCCCCTGTCCCATCCATCACTGCCTGAGTCAGACTCTGACTCACAAGCCAAGGCATTGGGCCCCGCCGCCCACCTCCTCACATCCCTTTGGGACTCAGCCACTGCAAGCGAACCTAAACTTTTGGATTAATGACAGTAGAGTGTCAAAGTGTCTGTCAGTGCTGGGGCCGCTGTGCACCTCCAGTCAAACACAGGGGTCCAAACACCAGCAGCTGACAGGTGGCGGCCCCTGTTGGGACTCCATGACTCCACGGCTGCAGGAGCACAAACTCCCAAATGGGATAAATGTTCTTTTCACTCATCCTCTTCATTAGGAATGCAGTCTTGGAGTACATGTCCGAATTTTAAGGGAATCCTGGACGTCTGACAGCTGTGATTTATTTTCCATCCACATAAGAAGCATCAGCAGCACAAACAATGAAAGTTACACTCCTGCTGCAGAGCAGCACTTTTAAACGTTTGTGTGTGTGTGTGTGCGTGTGTGTGTGTGTGTGTGTGTGTGTGTGTGTGTTGCGTTCACAGACCGAACGTTGGCTGCGGTGGTTTTTCTCATCAGACCACTAACGAGCTGGTTAAACGGGTCGGAGCTGCGCGCACTCACCTGTCAGACTGCTGCCTGTCACCGCGCTCCGAGTCCTCGCGCACACGATCACACAAAGAAGCAGAGCTGCCGGTCCCGAGCCCATCATGGTTCGGACGGAGAAGAAAAAATACTTCATAACACGTTGGAAGAAGAAGAAGAAAGAAAGAAAAATAAAAAGTCTCCGGAGCTCCTCAGCGCACCCGAACGCGCCGCGCGCTCTGACCAGTTTGTCCTGAGGAGCGCAAAGAAAAGAGGAGCATCCGGTTCACTTCTCCTTTACAAAGTCACCGGAGGGGGAAAAGTAAAAAGATAAAAAGGAAAATCCGCGCTGATGAAGCCACTTTTCCTTCACAGACTTCAAAGTTTGAGCGGTGGCGGACGGAGTTTATTTTTAGCGCAGTGTGTCTCCTCCTGCCCACCGGTTCCCCCCACACGCACAAGTACACACACACATTCTCCTTCGTTTTTCTTCCCCCTTCAGACTGGACTCAAATTCCTCCACACTCCTCCTCCAGCTCCTCCTGTTGACTCTCCCTCCTCTCAGAGGATGAGAAATCCTGCTGATCCTCTCCGCGTAACTGGCTTTTTAATGACGCTTCAAAAAGTGGCCAAACTAGAAATCAGTCAGTGCGCGCGCGGCTCTTCATGTTTTTAAATCACAGCATGTTTGAGAGAAACGAACTAAAGACATTATAACAATAAATCAGAACTTTCTGTCTTTATCACCTGGCCATAACCGAGATTGTATTATGAGTTTATGACAAGCCGTGGACAGCCTGTAAGTAGACAGGCAGCCAGAGCGCAGGGACACCAGCACACACATTGCACACACACGTGCACATGTCAATCAATCAATCAATCATTTTTTTTTTATATAGCGCCAAATCACAACAAACAGTTGCCCCAAGGTGCTTTATATTGTAAGGTAAGGCCATACAATAATTATGTAAAACCCCAACGGTCAAAACGACCCCCTGTGAGCAAGCACTTGGCTACAGTGGGAAGGAAAAACTCCCTTTTAACAGGAAGAAACCTCCAGCAGAACCAGGCTCAGGGAGGGGCAGTCTTCTGCTGGGACTGGTTGGGGCTGAGGGAGAGAACCAGGAAAAAGACATGCTGTGGAAGAGAGCAGAGATCAATCACTAATGATTAAATGCAGAGTGGTGCATACAGAGCAAAAAGAGAAAGAAACAGTGCATCATGGGAACCCCCCAGCAGTCTACATCTATAGCAGCATAACTAAGGGATGGTTCAGGGTCACCTGATCCAGCCCTAACTATAAGCTTTAGCAAAAAGGAAAGTTTTTAAGCCTAATCTTAAAAGTAGAGAGGGTGTCTGTCTCCCTGATCTGAATTGGGAGCTGGTTCCACAGGAGAGGAGCCTGAAAGCTGAAGGCTCTGCCTCCCATTCTACTCTTACAAACCCTAGGAACTACAAGTAAGCCTGCAGTCTGAGAGCGAAGTGCTCTATTGGGGTGATATGGTACTACGAGTGTTGTGTGGGCCGCTGAAGAGGAGGTACTGCTGGCCCACCACCACCAGAGGGCGCCCCGCCTGGAGTGCGGGCTCCAGGCACCAGAGGGCGCTGCCGCCTCACAGGAGCAGCCCAGGTGACAGCCGTCACCCATCACCTGCAACAGCTGACATCCATCAGCTGAGGGGTATATCAGCTGGACGGCATGTCCATCTCATTGCCGAGATATCGTTCTACCAGGAAGGTAACGCACTCAGCCAGTCATCTCATTTCTGAGGAATAACCTTTTTGCTTGTGCTTAAGACAGCTGAAGACTGAACTAAGATTCATATTAGATAAGTACCCTACACTGCAGTATTGTTTGTGACTAGAGGTGGAGGTGGTGTTTCCACCCTACGTGTTGCTGGGTGCAGCCGCACCCACATCTGACTGTTTCTGTTCCTCGCCAGCAGTACCGGATCCGACTAGCGGAGGCAGTGGCCACCTGGGAGTTCGGGACTTGGCGGCTCCAGTATTCCCGGGGTTCGGTGGCAGAGGAAATCGGGTGGTTCCGGTTCGACTCGGACGGACATCTCCTATCGTCGAGCCTGCCCACACGACACCAGTGGAATTGGTTTATTTTTACAATTGTGATCTGTTGTGTTTGTTGTGCGAATTCACAACAGTAAAACCTTGTTATTTGACTTCTTCATTGTCCGTTCATTTGCGCCCCCTGTTGTGGGTCCGTGTTCCTCACTTTCCCCAACAACGAGGTCCCTAAGATAAGATGGGACCTCGTAATCATGTCAGAAAAAAGTTGCTACAATATAGTGAATGTAAAAATAAATTAATGCATAAATAAGTGGATTAGTGGTTAACACTGCTGCCTCACAGGAAGAAGGTTGTGGGATCACTTCCCACCTGGTCCTTTCTGTTTGAGTTTGCATGCTCTCCCTGTTTTCACATGAGTTTCCTCTGGGTGGTCCGGCTTCCTCTGACTGCCAAAGACATCCAAAATCAAATTGCTGCTGTTAGTTGCTTTGTGATTAGCACTGTTGAATTCACAGCAAGAAGGTTGTGGGATCACTTCCCACCTGGTCCTTTCTGTGTGAGTTTGCATGCTCTCCCTGTTTTCACATGAGTTTCTTCCAGGTGCCCCAGCTTCCTCTCACTTCCAAAGACATCCAAAATCAAATTCCTGCTGTCAGTTGCTTAGTGATTAGCACCATTGAATTCACAGCAAGAAGGTTGTGGGATCACTTCCCACCTGGGCCTTTCTGTGTGAGTTTGCATGCTCTCCCTGTTTTAACATGAGTTTCTTCTGGGTGCTCCGGCTTCCTCTCACTTCCAAAGACATCCAAAATCAAATTGCTGCTGTCAGTTGCTTAGTGATTAGCACCGTTGCATCACAGCAAGAAGGTGGTGGGATCACTTCCCACCTGGTCCTTTCTGCGTGAGTTTGCATGCTCTCCTTGTTTTCACATGAGTTTCCTCTGGGTGCTCCGGCTTCCTCTGACTTCCAAAGACATCCAGAATCAAATTGCTGCTATTAGTTGCTTAGTGATTAGCACCTCTGAATTCACAGCAAGAAGGTTGTGGGATCACTTCACACCTGGTCCTTTCTGTTTGAGTTTGCATGCTCTCCCTGTTTTCACGAGTTTCCTCTGGGTGCTCCGGCTTCCTCTGACTTCCAAAGACATCCAAAATCAAATTGCTGCTATTAGTTGCTTAGTGATTAGCACCGTTGAATTCACAGCAAGAAGGTTGTGGGATCACTTCACACCTGGTCCTTTCTGTTTGAGTTTGCATGCTCTCCCTGTTTTCACATGAGTTTCCTCTGGGTGCTCCGGCTTCCTCTGACTTCCAAAGACATCCTAAATCAAATTGCTGCTGTCAGTTGCTTAGTGATTGGCACCACTGCACTCCAGCAAGAAGGTTGTGGGATCACTTCCCACCTGGTCCTTTCTGTGTGAGTTTGCATGCTCTCCCTGTTTTCACATGAATTTCTTCCAGGTGCCCCAGCTTCCTCTCACTTCCAAAGACATCCAAAATCAAATTGCTGCTGTCAGTTGCTTAGTGATTAGCACCATTGAATTCACAGCAAGAAGGTTGTGGGATCACTTCCCACCTGGGCCTTTCTGTGTGAGTTTGCATGCTCTCCCTGTTTTCACATGAGTTTCCTCTGGGTGCTCCGGCTTCCTCTCACTTCCAAAGACATCCAAAATCAAATTGCTGCTGTCAGTTGCTTAGTGATTAGCACTGTTGCATCACAGCAAGAAGGTGGTGGGATCACTTCCCACCTGGTCCTTTCTGTGTGAGTTTTCATGCTCTCCCTGTTTTCATGTGAGTTTCCTCTGGGTGGTCCGGCTTCCTCTGACTTCCAAAGACATCCAAAATCAAATTGCTGCTGTTAGTTGCTTAGGGATTAGCACCGTTGAATTCACAGCAAAAAGGTTGTGGGATCACTTCCCATCTGGTCCTTTCTGTTTGAGTTTGCATGCTCTCCCTGTTTTCACATGAGTTTCCTCTGGGTGCTACGGCTTCCTCTGACTTCCAAAGACATCCAAAATCAAATTGCTGCTGTTAGTTGCTTAGTGATTAGCACTGTTGAATTCACAGCAAGAAGGTTGTGGGATCACTTCCCACCTGGGCCTTTCTGTGTGAGTTTGCATGCTCTCCCTGTTTTCACATGAGTTTCCTCTGGGTGCTCCGGCTTCCTCTCACTTCCAAAGACATCCAAAATCAAATTGCTGCTGTCAGTTGCTTAGTGATTAGCACCGTTGCATCACAAAAAGAAGGTGGTGGGATCACGTCCCACCTGGTCCTTTCTGTGCGAGTTTGCATACTCTCCCTGTTTTCACATGAGTTTCCTCTGGGTGCGCCGGCTTCCTCTGACTTCCAAAGACATCCAAAATCAAATTACTGCTGTCAGTTGCTTAGTGATTAGCACCGTTGCATCACAGCAAGAAGGTGGTGGGATCACTTCCCACCTGGTCCTTTCTGTGTGAGTTTGCATACTCTCCCTGTTTTCACATGAGTTTCCTCTGGGTGCTCCGGCTTCCTCTCACTTCCAAAGACATCCAAAATCAAATTGCTGCTATTAGTTGCTTAGTGATTAGCACCGTTGAATTCACAGCAAGAAAGTTGTGGGATCACTTCACACCTGGTCCTTTCTGTTTGAGTTTGCATGCTCTCCCTGTTTTCACGAGTTTCCTCTGGGTGCTCCAGCTTCCTCTGACTTCCAAAGACATTCTAAATCAAATTGCTGCTGTCAGTTGCTTAGTGATTGGCACCACTGCACTCCAGCAAGAAGGTTGTGGGATCACTTCCCACCTGGTCCTTTTTGTCTGAGTTTGTATGCTCTCCCTGTTTTCATGTGAGTTTCCTCTGGGTGGTCCGGCTTCCTCTGACTTCCAAAGACATCCAAAATCAAATTGCTGCTGTTAGTTGCTTAATGATTAGCACCGTTGAATTCACAGCAAGAAGGTTGTGGGATCACTTCCCACCTGGGCCTTTCTGTTTGAGTTTGCATGCTCTCCCTGTTTTCACATGAGTTTCCTCTGGGTGCTCTGGCTTCCTCTCACTTCCAAAGACATCCAAAATCAATTTGCTGCTGTCAGTTGCTTAGTGATTAGCACTGTTGCATCACAGCAAGAAGGTGGTGGGATCACTTCCCACCTGGTCCTTTCTGTTTGAGTTTGCATGCTCTCCCTGTTTTCACATGAGTTTCCTCCAGGTGCTCCGGCTTCCTCTGACTTCCAAAGACATCCAAAATCAAATTGCTGCTGTTAGTTGCTTCGTGATTAGCACTGTTGAATTCACAGCAAGAAGGTTGTGGGATCACTTCCCACTTGGTCCTTTCTGTGTGAGTTTGCATGCTCTCCCTGTTTTCACATGAGTTTCCTCCAGGTGCCCCAGCTTCCTCTGACTTCCAAAGACATCCAAAATCAAATTGCTGCTGTCAGTTGCTTAGTGATTAGCACCATTGAATTCACAGCAAGAAGGTTGTGGGATCACTTCCCATCTGGTCCTTTCTGTTTGAGTTTGCATGCTCTCCCTGTTTTCACGAGTTTCCTCTGGGTGCTCCAGCTTCCTCTGACTTCCAAAGACATCCAAAATCAAATTGCTGCTGTCAGTTGCTTAGTGATTAGCACCGTTGAATTCACAGCAAGAAGGTTGTGGGATCACTTCCCACCTGGTCCTTTCTGTTTGAGTTTGCATACTCTCCCTGTTTTCACATGAGTTTCTTCTGGGTGCTCCGGCTTCCTCTCACTTCCAAAGACAATAATAACAATAATCCAAATGAGACAACACTAAACTTTGAATGACATATGGGATCACTGATTTAGTTAAATTGTTGTGTGGGCCGCTGAAGAGGAGGTACTGCTGTACTGCTGGAGGAAGCGCGCGACTCGAGCGCTGCTGCAGTGACTCCTCCTGCTGGCTCTGGGCCACAGATAGACGTTCCACTGGCCGTTCAACAAACCCCCACACCGTCCCCTGAAGCTTACATAAGCCCTCCAGAACTGTACGGAGGCTGTGTCGAAACGTGCGCAGACTTCTTAATGCAGTGTTCGCTCGTTTTTTCACAGCGTCCAGTTATGTACGCATCAGATGCCAGCCAGGTGGCTTATGTGATTAATTTGCTTCGAGGTGAGGCACGCGCTTGGGCTACGGCGCTTTGGGAACAGAATTCGTGGCTCCTGACGTCATACGCTGGGTTTGTACGGGAATTCAAACAGGTGTTTGATCATCCCAACAGAGGCGAGACCACCTCGAGCGTGCTGCTGTCAATGAGACAGGGGCGCCGAAGCGCAGCTGATTATGCAGTCGACTTCCGCATCGCGGCTGCGAGGTCCGGCTGGAATAATGTTGCGCTCCGCGCCGCCTTCATAAACGGACTGTCTCCAGTTCTGAAGGAGCATTTACTGGCAAAGGACGAACCGCAAGACTTCGATGGGCTTGTCAGTTTGGTTATACGTTTAGACAACCGGTTGAATGAACACTGTCGGGAGCAGGCCGGGGGGCGTGGTCGGGCACAAGCCGTCACTCTCTCCTCCGGGTCCGAAAGGGTGTTCTCTTCCCCACGTTCCACTGCCAGAGGGCTCCGTGTGGCAACAGCTCCCCCTGCTGACGAAGCTATGGACACGAGCAGGGCCAAATTAAAATTAAATATCAGACAAAGGAGGCTGGCCCGCGGGGAGTGTTTTTTCGGTGGCTCTTGTGAGCACATGTTATTTCGGAGGTGGAGGTTTTCCCTCCTTGAAGTCCTGCAGGAAAAGGATTACTGGATTACTGGGTGTGTGGATACACACTCACCATAACTGTTTTGTCATCTTCTGCCAGCAGTACCAGGGTCTGCAACCGAAGACGGTGACCACCTGGGGGACTCAGGACTTGGCGGCTCCGGTGTTCTTCAGGCCGTTGGTGGTGGAAGCTGTGTGGGTCCCGGCTCTCCGATCGCCAGAGGTCTCCTATCTTCGAGCCTGCCCGCACGTTACCTTGTGTACAATTGGCATTATCTGTGTCTGTATTAAGTTGTGCGATTCACAACATTAAATTGTTACTCTTTGTCTTATCCATTGTCCGTTCATTTGCGCCCCCTGTTGCGGGTCCGTGTTACGACACTTTCCCAACATAAATATCTTGAACATCTTCTTATCACTGCCAAACTCCGTCCCATTTTAGAGACTACATTATTTATTTGTTTGTCCCAGGACAGTTAGCTGTCATTGCAGACTCCAAGGAGCTTGACTTCTTCCACTTGTTTAACAACTGTGTTTTTTATTACAAGGTTAAGTTGAGGTTTGGCTCTTAATAAATATTTAGTTCCAATGACAATGCTTGTTGTTTTTCCTACATTCAGAATGAGTTTGTTGTCTTCAGTCCAATTTTTAATCTTTTTAAACCATTACTTAAAAAGCCATCACTTGACCCAGCTATCTTAGCTAATTATAGGCCAATCTCCAACCTTCCTTTGCTCTCAAAAATTCTTGAAAGGGTAGTTGTAAAACAGCTAACTGATCATCTGCAGAGGAATGGTTTATTTGAAGAGTTTCAGTCAGGTTTTAGAATTCATCATAGTACAGAAACAGCATTAGTGAAGGTTACAAATGATCTTCTTATGGCCTCGGACAGTGGACTCATCTCTGTGCTTGTTCTGTTAGACCTCAGTGCTGCTTTTGATACTGTTGACCATAAAATTTTATTACAGAGATTAGAGCATGCCATAGGTATTAAAGGCACTGCGCTGCGGTGGTTTGAATCATATTTGTCTAATAGATTACAATTTGTTCATGTAAATGGGGAATCTTCTTCACAGACTAAAGTTAATTATGGAGTTCCACAAGGTTTTGTGCTAGGACCAATTTTATTCACTTTATACATGCTTCCCTTAGGCAGTATTATTAGACAGTATTGCTTAAATTTTCATTGTTACGCAGATGATACCCAGCTTTATCTATCCATGAAGCCAGAGGACACACACCAATTAGCTAAACTGCAGGATTGTCTTACAGACATAAAGACATGGATAACCTCTAATTTCCTGCTTTTAAACTCAGATAAAACTAAAGTTATTGTACTTGGCCCCACAAATCTTAGAAACATGGTGTCTAACCAGATCCTTACTCTGGATGGCATTACCCTGACCTCTGGTAATACTGTGAGAAATCTTGGTGTCATTTTTGATCAGGATATGTCATTCAAAGCGCATATTAAACAAATATGTAGGACTGCTTTTTTGCATTTACGCAATATCTCTAAAATTAGAAAGGTCTTGTCTCAGAGTGATGCTGAAAAACTAATTCATGCATTTATTTCCTCTAGGCTGGACTATTGTAATTCATTATTATCAGGTTGTCCTAAAAGTTCCCTAAAAAGCCTTCAGTTAATTCAAAATGCTGCAGCTAGAGTACTGGCGGGGACTAGAAGGAGAGAGCATATCTCACCCATATTGGCCTCTCTTCATTGGCTTCCTGTTAATTCTAGAATAGAATTTAAAATTCTTCTTCTTACTTATAAGGTTTTGAATAATCAGGTCCCATCTTATCTTAGGGACCTCGTAGTACCATATCACCCCAATAGAGCGCTTCGCTCTCAGACTGCAGGCTTACTTGTAGTTCCTAGGGTTTGTAAGAGTAGAATGGGAGGCAGAGCCTTCAGCTTTCAGGCTCCTCTCCTGTAGAACCAGCTCCCAATTCAGATCAGGGAGACAGACACCCTCTCTACTTTTAAGATTAGGCTTAAAACTTTCCTTTTTGCTAAAGCTTATAGTTAGGGCTGGATCAGGTGACCCTGAACCATCCTTTAGTTATGCTGCTATAGATGTAGACTGCTGGGGGGTTCCCATGATGCACTGTTTCTTTCTCTTTTTGCTCTGTATGCACCACTCTGCATTTAATCATTAGTGATCGATCTCTGCTCCCCTCCACAGCATGTCTTTTTCCTGGTTCTCTCCCTCAGCCCCAACCAGTCCCAGCAGAAGACTGCCCCTCCCTGAGCCTGGTTCTGCTGGAGGTTTCTTCCTGTTAAAAGGGAGTTTTTCCTTCCCACTGTAGCCAAGTGCTTGCTCACAGGGGGTCGTTTTGACCGCTGGGGTTTTACATAATTATTGTATGGCCTTGCCTTACAATATAAAGCGCCTTGGGGCAACTGTTTGTTGTGATTTGGCGCTATATAAAAAAAAAATTGATTGATTGATTGATTAATTTCCTGCTCAAGTTTTGTTTTAACTTCCTCAATTGATTTCCCAGCCAGATAGACTGTTGTGTCATCTGCAAACATTGAAATGCTTGCTGTATCAAGTACTAATGGTAAGTCATTTGTGAAAATTGAATATAAAAGTGGACCAAGACAGCTGCCTTGTGGCACACCATGTTTCACAGTTTGAGCATTTGAAAAACATCCATTATAATACACTAATTGTTGTCTGTCACATAAGTAATTACTAATAAATTGCACAGCAGATTTGGAGAAGCCATAACATTCAAGTTTTTTTTCGAAGAATTTTATGATCAATGAGATCACAAGCAGCAGCGAAGTCTAGTAATACTGTCCCAGTAATATTGCCTTTGTCCATTTTCCATAACCAGTCATCTGTTATTTGGGTCAGTGCAGTCGCTGTTGAATGTTTTTCTCTATAAGCATGCTGATAGTTTGTCATTAAATTGTTCTCTCTAAAATAAGAGTTAATCTGATCATACATAATTTTTTCCATTAATTTACTCAATACAGGGATTAAACTAATAGGTCTACTATTTGTTGCAGAAAATGACACTTTTTTATTTTTTGGCAATGCTATAATTTTTGATATTTTCCAAGCCAACATTGATTAGTTATGTAAGTTATGGCTGGTGCAATTATTGAGGCTACAGGTTTTAGGAGGCACCCATCTAGTTCATCTACTCCTGGAGGTTTATCTTTTAGTGTCTTGAAATATTGTTCAACTTTCTTTATACTTAAAACCTTAAAGCAAAAATTACACTTTTTTGATTTCATATTTTCTTTTATGATCTCAAATGACTGATTTTCATTTTTTGATTGTAAATTATTTCTGAATGTGTCTATCTTTTCTATAAAATAATTGTTTAAATAATTTGCAATTTTGTCAGATTTAGTTAAAAATCCATCATTTGTTTCCAAGACCAGTGGAGTTGATGTATTACCATACAGGAGGGAGTTTAGACTTTTCCAGAACTGTTTACTGTCTGTAAAAGTTTTGAATTTCTCATGATAGTATAATCTTTTCTTTTTCTTGTTTTCTTTAACCACAAAATTTCTAAGTTTACGATATACTGTCCAGTCAAGCTCACTTCCAGATGTTATTGCAGTCTGCTTGGCTTTATCTCTTTCCTTCATTTGTGCTTTCAAGTTGACATCCAGCCATGGACTGTTTGAGTTGGATACAATACATTTCTTAATAGGTGCATATTTGTTGACAATTTTTATTAATAAATTGTCAAATATTTGAAAAGCTTTCTCTGGATCTTTTTCAGTCATTACTTCAAACCAATTTACATGTATGATTTCATCCACATATTTGTCAAGATTAAAATATTTAAAAGATCTTTTCCTTATAATTTTAGGACCAGCTTTGGGAACTTTTATTCTCCTGACAATACCTATTAAGTTATGATCAGTAAATCCTACAGATGTAGAAGAGGCATTCAAACAGAGATTTGGTCTACGTATTTGTAAATATATGGTCAATACATGTTGCTACCTCATTTCCATCAATTTTGAGACTCACTCTAGTGGGTTCAGATATCATTTGTGTCAAACCATGAGTTTCACTGACAAATCAAGTTGATTAAGGATAAAATTCTACCCTCCCTGTGTGGTACTTCTATTGTTATTGAGCCTGCTCCCAGCATTTGGTCTTCATTTAGGGCTGTGACACTTGCTGATATTTCGGCATTGGTGAGCAAGATGAAACCTTCCTCTTGCTCATTGGACATCCTTCCCTACAGGCTCTTTATTAAAGTATTTGAGGTAATTGGTTCGTGCATTACTAGAATGGTAAATCTTTCTTTGTCCACCGGTGTGTTTCCCAGTGCTTTTAAGCATGCCATAGTGTTGCCTCTACTGAAAAAAAAAACAGGTTTAAATCAAATGGAGCTAAGTAGTTTTAGACCTATTTCTAAGCTCCCATTCTTGTCTAAGATCCTCGAGAGGGTGGTTTCAGACCAACTGACACTCTTCCTGGATCAGAATAACATTCATGACAGGTTTCAGTCTGGTTTTCGTAGACAACACTCTACGGAAACGGCTCTTTTGAAAGTGTCTAGCGACATTATGATGTCTGCTGATGCTGTGAAATCCACCGTGTTGGTTCTTTTGGATTTGTCCTCTGCCTTTGATACTGTTGACCACCAGGTCCTGCTGAATAGAGAGGGATCATGTCGGACTGTCGGGGTCAGTTCTTCGGTGGTTTTTTCATATCTGTCTGGGCGCAGCTTTAGCATTTTTGCTAACCAGATAAGGTCAGAGTCTGCGGACCTGTTATGTGGAGTCCCTCAGGGTTCGGTATTGGGCCCCATTTTGTTTTTATTGTACTTGATCCCTTTAGGTAGGATCATTCAAAGATTTACTGATGTCTCTTACCAGTTATTTGCGGATGACATCCAGCTTTACTGCTCCTTTAAGCCATCTGAGATTAAGAGGCTTGATTCCCTCCTCCATTGTTTGGCGGAAATTAAACAATGGCTAACGAATAACTTTCTTCAGCTTAACGCAGACAAAACAGAGACATTGGTTATTGCCCCTGATGCCCATATTCCAGGTATTCAGCAGTACTTGGGAGACCTGGGCCAGTCTGCTAAATCATGTCTTCGAAACCTGGGTGTCATTTTTGACAAAGACATGTCGTTGGTACAGCACTGTAGACAGCTGACGAGGAATTGCTTCTTTCAATTAAGAAATATCTCTAAGCTCAGGAAAATGGTGTCTCGAAATGATTTAGAGCTTATTATTCATGCTTTTGTGTCAACACGTTTAGACTATTGTAACAGTTTGTTTTCATGTCTAAACAAGAAGGAGTTGCATCGACTGCAGTTGGTACAGAACTCTGCAGCAAGAATTCTGACACAAGCTAACAGAAGGACTCATATTTCCCCAATTTTAAAGGAACTTCATTGGCTGCCAGTGTCCTTCAGGATCAATTTAAAAATTTTGGTTTTAACTTTTAGAGCTCTACATGGCCAGACGCCTCCCTATATCTGTGACCTCATCCAGCCTTATGCCCCTGCCAGGGCTTTGAGGTCTGTGGACCAAAATCTGTTGATGGTTCCTCGCACCCATTTTGCAACCAGAGGAGAGCGATCCTTCCAGGCTGTTGCTCCCAGGCTTTGGAATGGTCTCCCGCTCTCTCTGCGCTCACTGGACTCTGTCGATACTTTTAAAAGCCAACTTAAGACTTTCTTTTTTACTCAAGCATTTGCTTAGCTTTTAGGCTGCTCTGTGATCCTATGTTATGTTTTATGTTTTTATGTCTCGGCCATTGTCTGATGTTTTGTGTGGTGTACTCTGCTTTTATGTTGTGAAGCACCTTGTGGCTCTTGTCTGTCAAAGGTGCTATATAAATAAAATTTACTTACTTACTTACTTACTTACTACCATATGCCGTTGCCAGTGTCATCAGTCTAGATTTCAATGGACAATTCATAGTCCAGTCAATGTTCAGGTCTCCGAGCAAAAACACCTCAGAATCTGTGCTAGTGACATGATCAAGCATCTGATCAATTTTATCTAAATAATCTTTACATGAATTTGGAGGTCTGTAACAACATCCTATGAGAATTGGCTTGAGATGTTTTAAATGTACCTGTATCCAAATGGATTCAATAGAATTCAGCATTAGATCATATCTCACTTTTACTGGCAAGTGACTTTGAACATAAATTGCAACACCACCTCCATGTGCATCTCTGTCTCGACGGAATATATTGTACCCATTGACTGTAACTGAACTATCTTCCAAAGTTGAATCTGAGTTTCCGACACTGCCAGTATTTGAAAATTGTGCTCAGCACTTAAATTTTCAATTTCAATTAGTTTGTTTCTTAAGCTACATATATTGATATGAGCTATTTTTAGCATTTATTGTGAAATATTGTTTGGCATTAGCATGATTTTATTTTGCTAACCTGATTTTTCTTTTGAAGTTCTACTATGAGGTCACCTTCTGATTCATCTGTATTTGTATAAATCTTTTAGTTCTCTAATGACCATCACTCTGGACTCTTCACTTTGTTTCGGCATTATTTTACAATTTCTGGTCCAGGTCGCATGGATTTTGTTTTGTTTTTTCAACATTCGAGCTTGTCTGGCAATTTCAGCATTTCTCTGTGTTAGGTGCTCATTCAGGAACATTCCTGACCCTTTAAGTTTTTTGGCTTATCTGAGCAGCTCAATTTTCTGTTTTCTGTTCCAGAATCTAATAATTACCGATGGTTTGGCTGTCACATCTTTCTTAGGGAGTATATGGCAAGCCTCAATGAAACTGCTCTGGATGCTCATATTCTTACTTTCAAAAAACTTCACAACTTGTTCCTCTAAAGTTTCCAATTCTTTGGAAGAAGCATCCTCCCCATCCCTGTCAGCTGTTACAGTTCGGGCACATGTTCGATGTCTCCTGTCCAGTCCTTGAATTATCAAATCATTCATTCTTGAATACTGTTCAAGATCATCAACTCTCTTCTCCAAGTATTCAATTTTTTTGTCTTTTTCCATTACAATGTTCTTCAGATCTCTCACCTCATTCACAAGATTTTGGAATTGTTCTTGATTTTTCACCACTTTTGAGAGCTCACCTGTGATGAAGTTCAGAGACTTCTTAATTTCCTCCAGTTCATCTTCAAGCCCTAATCTTCTCGGTGCCATCCATCCATCCATCCATCCATCCATCCATCCATCCATCCATCCATCCATCCATCCATCCATCCATCCATCCATCCATCCATCCATTTTCTTCCGCTTTATCCGGAGTTGGGTCGCAGGGACAGCAGCTCAAGCAAAGCCGCCCAGACCTCCCGATCCACACACACCTCCCCCAGCTCCTCCGGGGGAACCCCAAGGCATTCCCAAGCCAGCCGAGAGATGTAGTCCCTCCAGCATGTCCTGGGTCTTCCCCGGGGCCTCCTCCCAATGGGACGTGCCCGGAACACATCTGCAGGGAGGCATCCAGGGGACATCCGGAAAAGATGCCCGAGCCACCTCATCTGACTCCTTTCGACGTGGAGGAGCAGCGGCTCGACTCCGAGCTCCTCCCGAGTGACGGTGCCATCTCGGTGCCATTGTTTAGAATCTCATGTGTTCACTACTGGCAGGTCAGTTTCCAGCAGTAGCTCCAGCACACTGCATTCGAAAACAAAACAGACCTCTCCGGCGATAAATGCTGCTTCTTATCGAGAAACGGCCACCGTTACAGATTGAAATGAAGCAGTCCTGAGCCGCAACGGGACGCCGCCTACAGGAACAGGCCACTTCCCTCTCCTGCAGGATGAACGGCACTCTCTCGCTGTCGACCCGCTCCTCCGACTGACTTTAATCTTCAATGTAGAGTTTGCATGTTCTCCCCGTGTTTGTGTGGGTTTCTTCCAGGTACTTTGGCTTGCTCCCACATCCAAAGACATGCACGTTAGGTGAATTGGAAACTTGGTGTGCGTGTATGTGCCCTGTGATAGACTGGTGTTCCGAGTGTACCCTGCCTCGCGCCCTATGACTGCTGCAATATGCTCCAGCTCCCCGTGACCCTAAACTGGAGTAAGCAGGTAGAGAAAATGAATGAATTGCTGCTGTGAGAACAAGGAAAGCGGGGCCAGGGCACGTACGCCTATGCAATCAGAATTATAAAAATATCATTGTTGGGCATTACATGCTTTTAATTGGGAAATGACACTATGGGATACATTCTAAATTAAGATATAAAATTATGAGAAAGAAACTTAAAAACTGTCTTGCAAAAAGGGCACTTATGAAGTCAGAAAAAGGGGCAGGGAATTGTGCAGCACCTGGAGTCTATGTGTGCTTGTTGTGGGATGTAAATCATACAGCAGCTTCGTAACCTTCGCTTCTGTCCCATCCTGTCACATCTACACAAACATTCACTGGTCAATCATCTGACATGTCACACAGTTGTAGACACAACTTTACATAAACCTTGCCTTAAAAAATATCCTACTGCAAATGTTCCACTTTCTCATACAAATTAGAGTGTGGATTTTGTTTCCACATTAAAGTCTTTAAACAATTCAGCCAAGGCTTTCGTAGCACAATTTTGGACCTCCACAAGTCAGATTCCTCCTCAGAAGCCATCATGAAAACAGTGACGATCAATTGTGCAATCGGTTATGCAAAACTATAAGAAGTGTGGATCCATATGTCATTGGGGAAGGAGGTCCAAAGCAACACAGAAATTCATCAGCGTTTGTTCTAAGTCTACAAGAACCTCAAGATCACACCTAAGGCACTGATGAAGAAGTTGGAGGTATCAGACAGAGATCAAGATCTCTTTTGCAAGGGAGACCTGGGCAATTATAACGTTTCCAATTTACCTAACCTGCACGTGGAAGGAAATGTGGAAGGAAGCCGGAGCACCTGGAGGAAACCCAAGCAAACAGGGGGAGAGCTTGCAAACTCCACACAGAAAGACCACAGGTGGGAATCAATCCCATGACCTTCTTGCTGTGAGGGAACAGTGCTAACCACTAAGCCACAGTGATCACCAGGACACAAGCACGTGACATCTGGGCCAAAGTCGCTGGACGTTGTTATTTGCTACTTGTGATGAACTGTGGGTCATGATGCCCACTGAACTTTATCATGGTGACATTTTTTTCTGTTTTGCATGTTTGATGATTCCTTGTTGTATTTTGTTTCATTAATTTTTGTTATTTGGTTTGTATGGCCAAAGCAGTTGGTCACCACCTGAAGGTGTCTTCTTCAAAAATGCCTGTTGCCTACTGTTGCCTACGTGCTTGCTAACGGCGGTTTGTGAGGTTTGATTTTACCCTTGTGAAGCTCTTTAGGGTGACTTATGTTGTCATTTGGTGCTATATCAATAAACTGAATTGAAATGGTTCCTTTTATTGGCTTTGTCTCTGCACTGCTCCATGATGTCTTAAATTGGACCAATAAATTCACACTGTGTGTCTGATGTGTGTCATTTTAAATAAACTCAGAATAGGTTCATCAGTTAAGACACAAGCTGACTTTATTTTGTGGATTGTAACCAATTACAATCCACAAAATTACAAGCCTTCAGTTAATTCAAAATGCTGCAGCTAGAGTACTAACGGGGACTAGAAGGAGAGAGCATATCTCACCCATATTGGCCTCTCTTCATTGGCTTCCTGTTAATTCTAGAATAGAATTTAAAGTTCTTCTTCTTACTTATAAGGTTTTGAATAATCAGGTCCCATCTTATCTTAGGGACCTCGTAGTACCATATCACCCCAATAGAGCGCTTCGCTCTCAGACTGCAGGCTTACTTGTAGTTCCTAGGGTTTGTAAGAGTAGAATGGGAGGCAGAGCCTTCAGCTTTCAGGCTCCTCTCCTGTGGAACCAGCTCCCAATTCAGATCAGGGAGACAGACACCCTCTCTACTTTTAAGATTAGGCTTAAAACTTTCCTTTTTGCTAAAGCTTATAGTTAGGGCTGGATCAGGTGACCCTGAACCATCCCTTAGTTATGCTGCTATAGACGTAGACTGCTGGGGGGTTCCCATGATGCACTGAGTGTTTCTTTCTCTTTTTGCTCTGTATGCACCACTCTGCATTTAATCATTAGTGATTGATCTCTGCTCCCCTCCACAGCATGTCTTTTTCCTGGTTCTCTCCCCTCAGCCCCAACCAGTCCCAGCAGAAGACTGCCCCTCCCTGAGCCTGGTTCTGCTGGAGGTTTCTTCCTGTTAAAAGGGAGTTTTTTCTTCCCACTGTCGCCAAGTGCTTGCTCACAGGGGGTCGTTTTGACCGTTGGGGTTTTTCCGTAATTATTGTATGGCCTTGCCTTACAATATAAAGCGCCTTGGGGCAACTGTTTGTTGTGATTTGGCGCTATATAAATAAAATTGATTGATTGATTGAATTAAAAGACAGGGGTCAAGTCTTGATGGGAAAAATACAAAGACTCGTTTGCAGCATCATCCCATTAAGTTATAAACCAGCAGTTAAATCCAAATGAATCAATGTTGTACATACATTATAGAATAACACAATCTGTAGATCTGGTGACTCACAACAGCATATTTGTAATGTATTTTGCTGATTTACCAACGCAACACCAAATAATATGTGCATGGCTGCTGTGACCTTAACATAGCTTTTCTGTTATGTGTCGGACGCAGCTCGGAGAACCGACCAGCGTTTGAAGGACCCAGTATGAAATAAGCAGAGCACGGTACAAAGGCTAACTGAATTTAATACATAACAGTGATAATACAAAAAGGTGCGGTCTGGCGTGGTGCGCTCCCAGCAGCGCTAACGGTCCGGAGCCAGAAGCTGTTTCGGACCCAAGGACCCCGCCGACACCCCCCAGGTGGCCGCAACAACCGAGTCTGTGAAAGAAGGAACCATTATGTGAGTCCACACTCTACACACAGAACACTTAAAGGTGTACAAACAGCAAACACTTCCTGGCTTGATTGCTGATCAGCTTCCAACCTGCAGGCATGGAACATCCAGTTCACAAAACTCCACCGCAGTGGAAGCTGATACATGACTAACAAACAGCTCAATACAATAAGGTGTGAGGGACACCACATTTACTGACTGTATAACTGTTAGTCACAAAATCTAACGTACCTCAGGAAGTGTGCTGACGAGCGTGAGACCTCACCCCCTCCTCTTTCACAGACTGTGCATCAAACCTGGACGTTTCTCAGCATCCGCTGCTGATGAGATGGCTCCCGAGACGACGATCTCACCCGTCTGGTCACAAGGTCGAGTCTCTGGCAAATACACACTGTGCACTCCAGTCTTAAATGCCAACATGCTCCAATCCATCCAGATGCACCTCAGCTGTGAGTCCTGACGAGTCGCAGGTGATCAGGGTGAGGTCCTGACAGCCTCAGCAACACAGCCACTCAGTCCCAAATGCACGCCACCTGGGAGGAAAACAAACAGACAAACAAACCGGCAGCCAGGCCCCCCCCAGCCATATAACATTTTCAGTTAAATCAATTATAGCATTGATACTGCGTGTACTTTGCAAAACTTTAAGGCACAAAGAAGAAACAAAATGCCAGTGGATGGTAATAGTAGGGAGGTATTTAAGTGCAAAACAATACACCCACACTTTACATGTTTGAAACCAATTTATGCAAATTCATTCTTTGTTATTCTGTGTTATCATAATATAATATTTATTGTGGCCTTGAAATTTGCACAATTATGGAACCATTTTTTTGTTGACTAACACATAACCTGGGTAGCACGGTGGATTAGTGGTTAGCACTGTTGCCTCACAGCAAGAAGGCCATGGTGTCGATTCCCACCTGTGGCCTTTCTGTGTAGAGTTTGCGTGTTCTCCCCTTGTTTGCGTGGGTTCTCTCCAGGTGCTCCGGCTTCCTGCCACATCCAAAAGACATCCAGGTTAGGTGGATTGGAAACTTTAAATTGTCCGTAGGTGTGCGTGTGGGTGCGAATGTGTTTGTTTGTTTATATGTGGCCCTGTGACAGACTGGTGTCCTGTCCAGGGTGTACCCTGCCTCGCGCCCTGTGACTGCTGTGATAGGCTCCAGCCCCCTGTGAGCCTTAATTAGAGTAAGTGGTTGAAGATGAGTGAGTACATAACCTTTCCACCACATTCCATCATGTTTGTTTAGCTTCTCCCCTTGTTGTTTGAGCTCATCATGGTGGAACCTGCTTGGATCCAGATGCTAATTTGGCATAAGCATCATGCTGGGTGTTTTTCTTGACACACCATTTGCACATGGTGACTTAGAACAAGGAACCTTCTTGCCTGGAGGCAATACCACAAATCTACCTGTCACCATGTTCTAATACTAAAGTTGGCTCCAAAGTATTTGAATTAGACAATTATGACCTTGATTGTTACCTTTCAAGATAACCTGAGATCAAAGGTCATGTGACTAATTGAAAGGTTGGAAATATCTTTTTATTAGTGTTTCATATTAAATACAACAGGATCTTGAGCCAGTTCCTTGGAATAGCCACTCTGAATATCCCCTCTTTATAGGTACTGGGCCCAGATTTTGACATTGGCATGTGGTCTTGACTTTTACTTCATTATTATCAAAATAAAATTATGTATTATTATCACAAATGAATATTATCCCTTTTTCCTTGGCTGTCTATCAGTCATTCTACCAAATGAACTCAAAAGCCTTTGAATTATTTTGTTCACACATGAAATAATACCCCGGACATGCTGCTACAAGCAGCTGTCATGAACACAAAAGGAAACTCGAGAGCTTCAAGAAATCTTCATTTATGTTTTGTTTTGTTTTTTCCTTTGATTTCTTAATGCGGTGATTTGCACCTGCAGTCCACCACACTTGAAGAGATGATGATCGGTCTATGGAACATTATTATCATGTATTAGGGTGTTCCCTGGAGGTTCGCACTGCTTTGCACGTATGCTTGTACTCTATAATGGCTCACCAAACATGGGCCTATAATGTCATTATTAGTTTGGTGTTCTCTGGGCAGGGGTGGTGGCCAAGCAGTTAGCACGCTTGGTTTCAGTACAGAAGGTGTTCACACCCCACGCCACCCACTTTTTGGCATCCAGTGTAAAATTTGTGCCAATTTAACATCCAGATCCACCTTGTTTTTTATCCCGTGGTATTGTCACACTGATCTAGTATAGGAGACAATGTGGCTGTACTCCATTTGAGAGCAGCAGGAGCTGAGCACCCGCTCTGCTCGCAAATATTTAATGGAACAAAATTTTCATTTATTTTTTTTTTCAGTAAAATGAGCATCATGGTGATGCTCCTCACTGCTAAGATGTCTTGCAAATCACCTCAGAGGTATTATCTAGTTACAAAAATGTTTTTTTTTTTTAAGGTTTAAAAGTGTTTATTTCTCAATAACATTTACAATTATCAGAGAAAAAAGTTAAACATATTAGATTTATACAGTAGTACATCTTTTTATACTGTATTCCGCCATCTTGGATTTTTTTTTGTTGTTTTTTTAACCAACCAACGTATGTCATGCTGTCTGTCAGAGAAATTATGCTCGCAGCATCTAGTCACTTTGATTTGTAATCATCGTGACATGGTGGTGCAGAGGGTTTGGGGCCACGGTGTCCTCCGTAACCTTGTTGTCCTCCATCATTATGAGGACAGTCTCTGGCATAATGCCCTACTTTGCCGCAAATCCAGCACGCATCTGGATTCAGTCCAGCGTGATTCATTTTTCCACCATGGAAACCTCCCCGGCCACGCCCTCGGCCACAGTAGTGACCTTGGGGACAGTTCCCTCGCTGGAAAAATGCTTCTCTGCTTGTAGATGGAACATCATTGGTCCAGAACACGTTAGCGCCAGATTTATTTTGACATTTTTCTTTGATTCAATCACTTTAGAAGCGTGTCTGACCCATTGCATAACTGAGGCAACAGATGCCGTATCAAGTTCAACCATGTGTTTCCTTATCCAGGCACTTAAACCTGGTTGAAATCCATTCATTAAAGCCTGTTTTAATTGCTGTTGATACGGACTGTCTGCTTTTTCCTCAAATGGAATCCCGCAGTGGACACGGAACTCCTTTTGGAAACGGACTAAAAAGTCGTCCGGTGTTTCATCGGTCTTTTGTTTGACACCCGCGAGGTGCACATAATTTGCACATCGTTGAAAAATGTCACTGACCCGCGTAAAAACATCTTTTAATTGCCCTTTATAACGCTCTTCCCATTCGCCATCGTCAGGATAGGGAAAAACTCTACCGTTGTCCCTTCTACCGGTGTAATTTCCCCTAACCCTGGCCCAATTTTTGCCTAATGAACATTGCATCACTTCACCAGCCTCCTGGCCATTCAATCAGTACAAATGTATTATCCCTGTTATGTCCTGAATCCACTCCTCTGGGTCCTCATGAACGTCAGCTACACCTGAAACTGCATCAGCCGCCTCTTTCAAATTCCATGGTCGGAAAACATACATAATGGTTTCATGGCCCTCTCCTGGATCTGGATTAGGAACCTGGATCTGAGGATATGATTCTGAATCTTGGTAACGCTGTGGTTTGTTAATTTGCTGTCTGTCTCATAACTCCATTTGAGTGCTGGCAGTCTCATCTGGCTCAGGATACAGTTTCACTGCCATCACTTAGATTGGGAATGGTCATGTCACAATCACTGATTGTGGCCCCGGCTAGCTGGCAGCATAGCAACAACATGTCTCTCATTGGTGGGAAACGTCCACTCTGAATGGCAACTGGTCGCTTTGCCTCTGTCTCTTGTTGCTAATGAGACCAAGGAGTAAATGGATGATTCTTTTGTTTGATGTAAATGATGATAATAACTAGAGCCTGAGCAATTTTTTTTTTTTTTTTTTTGGGGTGGGGTGGGGGGGGTGATACAATACTGATATTAGGGAGTAAAGATTCTATGATACAGATATATTTGATGATAAACCCAGAAAAAATGGCAGTGATTCCTAACATTACCTTATCATACCCTTATACTGTATCAAATAATGTAATTGAGGCTTGATTTTTTTTTTTACAGTTTAAACATTAACTTTCTTTAAAAAACTTGCCAATCATTCAACATACATCATGCTGCTGTCACTCTGCCTTCACTTGTCCTGGCAGTTGTCATGTCACATTGCTCAACATTTCCATAAAATAGACTTTTTGTGTATTTTGGCTCTGCCTAGCTGCCAACACTTGTCTGTTATTGCTGTAAAAAAACAGACTCTGATTGAAAATGAATGGCCGCTGGGCGCTTTGCCCTGTCTCCTGTAGAAAATGTGATGGGGGTCCCACCCATGCTTGACAACATTGCAAACATTTGGAGGTCCATCTGCTGGACAAACTGAATAATGGCACCAAAATCCAATGGGCAAAGTGTGTGTGTTTGTTTTTGTTCTGTAAAATAAAATTTTTCATATTGGCAAAAATTACCCAGATGTCCATATGTTCCGGGAAGGCTCATATTGGTCTAAGAATAAGAAGATTTTATTCTGGGCCTTATGGTTTGTTATAGGCCCTCCCTGTTAGCAGCCTGGCTTTTCAGTAGCAGCCCTAGGAGCCTGCTCCAAAATCATGTTATTATCTATTTAGAATGCATTAGTTTACACCCCACATGTGCTATCTCACACTATTAAAAATCACAATGAATGCCGTAAGGTTTTGGGAAATCCAACTGTCTACGTAACAGCTGTAGGTGGAAAGATGTTTTTGCAAGGTCTTTTTTCAGACTATTCGGTTTTCAAATACCTTGTTATGTCACAAAAGCAGGATTATGTCAGAATCAGATTTACTGTGATCAGCATGTCTGAACCCACACAGGCTCGTTGAGCAGCGGCTTGCAGATGTCGTAATGTAAATAAAAGCTGCTGTGTTCCCATCAGGCGATGTTCTGGTGGTGACCGCGTTTGGACAGAAGTGATGCTGCCTGGGAAAAGTCCTCCACTGGTTACACACCATTCATGAACAACTGATTTCCTGCTCTTTTGATGATGGGTGGTGTTGGGACTCAGGTTGCACAGACCTGGATCCTGCTGGCCCTTTAAGAGTGGCCCTGTGGACAGTGTTGTGTTCCCAGGCTTTCTGATGGAGACAGAGAGCAGATGAGAAAGAGCCCATTGTGTACACTCTCTTTTCAGAAGGAGCCTGAGCAATGGTGCTCTCACTGCTCCCACATAGAGGCACAGAGACAGGGAGGAAGGGAACAGGGTCACGGTGGGGGTCCCGAACAAGAGAGATGGTTTGATCAAAAACACAAGAGCTGCACGGAGAAGACGTGAATGTTTTGTTGTTGTAAGGTGAGGGAGGGACCGGCATCAAATGAGGGAAACACCAGCACATAAGGACACACTGCACCAAAAAGACAAGATGGATGAGAAAATACTATATCCTCCTTATTAGTGTTTTTGAGACTGTACAAAATAAATAAATAAATAAAAATCACATACATTTTGAAGGCAAACGGCCATACAAAAACACCATCCCACTGCTCTCACAGCTTCCACGTCCATCAAGAAGTTATCTTCTGCTTTCTGTACACAGCAAAATTACTTCCTACAACCTGTTCCAACATTAATAATAATGACCACAGGGGTGCTGCCCCCTGCTGGTGACATGGTATAACACGCCAAAAGGCTTTATAGTACATCTGTGGAAAAGTACCCCATCTTCTGATTTCTTCTGAGTATCATTCAAATTAGATTTTTTTTTCTTTTTTACATATTTCAACATTTAATGTGAAAAACAAGCAACTTAAGGAAGAACAAGATGCAGTTTTTGATTATGATCATATTTATAGAAGAAAAAAAATTCAATACCACCTGGTATTTGTCATGATTCTGCCCGTTCTGGGCTCTTGTTATGGTTTGGTCTCATATCTGTATCTATGCCCTTCCTCTTCGATCCTCTGTCTTTGATTTTCTGTTTCTTATAGAGAAGTCACTGGTTGGTTTTCTGTTTATCACTTATTTTCTGTTTATCATACTTGAGCCATGTGTCTATTTCCATTCCACTTTTTGTCCAGCCTTTGTTTTTTCCATTATATTGTCATTAGCTGTATCACCTGTTTGTCTTTTGTCATATGTTTAATCATCTTTATTTTACCGTTGCCACGTGTGAGTTCCATTCGAGTTTAAACTTGGCTTTTATTTTTATTGTTGATCTCTTTTCAGTACTTAAATTTGTTTTCTGGTTAATTCTTTGTTCTTTTATGTTGGGTCTTCTTTATTTTATTTATTTCGTATTAGAACTTAAGTTTTGTTCTTCTGTGGTTTTGGCATTTTGTTTACAATCCCAATTCCAATGAAGTTGCGACATGTAAAATGTAAATAAAAACAGAATACAATGATTTGCAAATCCTCTTCAACCTATATTCAATTGAATACACCACAAAGACAAGATATTTAATGTTCAAACTGATAAACTTTATTGTTTTTGTGCAAATATTTGTTCATTTTGAAATGGATGCCTGCAACATGTTTCAAAAAAGGTGGGACAGTGGTATGTTTACCACTGTGTTACATCACCTTTCCTTCTAACAACACTCAATAAGCGTTTGGGAACTGAGGACACTAATTGTTGAAGCTTTATAGATGGAATTCTTTCCCATTCTTACTTGATGTACGATTTCAGTTGTTCAACAGACCGGGGTCTCCGTTGTCATATTTTGCGCTTCATAATGCGCCAAACATTTTCAATGGGCAACAGGTCTGGACTGCAGACATGCCAGTCTAGTACCTGCACTCTTTTACTACGAAGCCACGCTGTTGTAACATGTGCAGAATGTAGCTTGGCATTGTCTTGCTGAAATAAGCAGGGACGTCCCTGAAAAAGACATTGCTTGGATGGCAGCATGTGTTGCTCCAAAACCTGGATGTACCTTTCAGCATTAATGGTGACATCACAGATGTGTAAGTTGCCTATGCCATGGGCACTAACACACGCTCATACCATCACAGATGTGTAAGTTGCCTATGCCATGGGCACTAACACACGCTCATACCATCACAGATGTGTAAGTTGCCTATGTCATGGGCACTAACACACCATCATACCATCACAGATGCTGGCTTTTGAACTTTGCACTGGGAACAATCTGGATGGTCTTTTTCCTCTTTTGTCCGGAGGACACGATGTCCATGGTTTCCAAAACCAATTTGAAATGTGGACTCATCAGACCACAGCACACTTTTCCACTTTGCATCTGTCCATTTCAAATGAGCTCGGGCCCAGAGAAGGTGGCGGCATTTTTGGATGTTGCTGATGTATGGCTTTTGCTTTGCATGGTAGAGTTTTAATTTGCACTTGTTGATGTAGCGACTAACTGTGTTAACTGCCAATGGTTTTCTGAATTGTTCCTGAGCCCACGTTTTAAGATCCTTTACACAGTGATGTTGGTTTATAATGCAGTGCTGCCTGAGGGATCGAAGGTCACGGGCATTCAATGTTGGTTTTCGGCCTTGCTGCTTACGTGTAGAAAGTTCTCCAGATTCTCTGAATCTTCTGATTATATTATGGACTGCAGATGATGGAATCCCTAAGTCCCTTGCAAATGAATGTTGAGAAACATTGTTCTTAAATTGTTGGACTATTTTCTCACACAGTTGTTCACAAAGTGGTGATCCTCACCCCACTTGAGCGCCTTGGGGCAACTGTTTGTTGTGATTTGGCGCTATACAAGAAAAAAGTTGATTGATTGATCTTTGCTTGTGAACAGCTGAGCCTTTAGGGGATACTTGCTTTATACCCAATCATGACACTCACCTGTTTCCAGTTAACCTCTTCACCTGTGGAACGTTCCAAACAGGTGTTCTTTGAGCATTCATCAACTTTCCCAGTCTTTTGTTGCCACTGTCCCAGCTTTTTTGAAATGTGTTGCAGGCATCCATTTCAAAATGTGCAAATTTGCACAAAAACACAAAAGTCTATCAGTTTGAACATTAAATATCTTGTCTTTGTGGTGTATTCATTTGAATACAGGTTGAAGAGGATTTGTAAATCATTGTATTCTGTTTTCATTTACATTTCACACAATGTCCCAGCTTCACTGGAATTGGGGTTGTAGATCACTGTGGTTTTAGGTTCATGTTTGAGTTGGGTCCTGTTCACTTTGCTTTTGCTTTACTGCATGCTCTTGTCTCGTGTTCAGGGTTTGGTGTGGGTGTGTCTTGTCCCTTCTGTTTGCCACACCCCCTTCCAGATTGTTCTCCCCGCACCTGTCTCATTTCCTGATTACCACCTCATCTATTTAAGCCCTGTATGTTTGTGTCCTCACTACCAGTTTCTTGAATTTTACTCGCATCCCAGCTTAACCACAGTTTTAGCTCTAGTCTGCCTGTTTCGACCTTGCCTTGTTTTTGACCTTGTTTTCATCTCTGCCTCTGAACCCTGTCTTGCCATGTTTGTAAACTCTGCTAGATTTTTTGGACCCCGTCTCTGCCTACTCCTGTCTGTTATCTCTGCTTGGCTGATTGGCCACCTGTGTACTGAACCTTTGCTTGTTTGTCAGATAAAGCCTTTTTTCTAACTCCTGCGCCTGCACTGTGAATTGCATTTGTGTCCTACCCTGTTTGAGCCAGGCCTCGGCCCATACCTGACAGTATTTGGCCCTATGAAATCACAGAACTACTAGAACTGGTTCACCTGGATTAGACACACCCAGGGCTGATTACTATCAGCTCTGTTCAGCTAAATCAGTTAACTGGAACTTTTTCAGCAGCACAGACATAGGGTCCTAACCTCTAACACTGTTTTAAGGTCAACAAGAAGTTTTTGAAGAGGTGAAGAAGAAGGTGATTGATCAGCTGATGCCTGGAAGTGTAAGGGTTAACTCCAAACAAGCATGGGGGTGACCATTATCACCCAATGGAGAATGTAGCATGATAGCGAACTTCCCAAAATTGACTGACCTTCCAAAATTTCTCCCTTAGCTGGGCCACGTCTCATCCAAGACATCACAAAAGAGCTGAGTGAATGCCACTATATCCACAGTTACAAACAGATTCTGTGAAAAGACTGGCAAGGAAAAACTAACATCTCACCAAGAAGCACACAAAGACTCTTCTGAATTCTGCTAAAATGCACCTTAATGACCTTCAAACCTTTTGGGAAAATGCTGAGCCACAAATAGAACTGTTTGAGAGCCAGAGATCCCATTACATCTTTTGTCAACCAAACACAGAGGTCTACAAAGATAACATCAAATCTGCAGTGGTGTGGAGATGCTGCGAAGACCAAAAAGTTTGGGAGCCTTCAAAGTACTGACCAACACCATTGAGACACTTTGTCTGGACCTTAAATAGGCGGGAACCCTTGAATGAGGTTGAACTAAACCAGTTCTAAAATAAGAATGACTAAAATTTTAAAGACTAAAATCTGTTTACTTCTAGAGGAGGCATAGTCACCCATGAAATTTAGGGAAACATTGCTTTTGTCACAATGATGTAGGACTTTGATAACTGTTTTGCATTAAAAAAATACAACGTTCATTTAAAAGCTGTATTTTGTCTTCACTCACATTGCTTTGTCTAAAGTTAACCCTCTAATGCCTCATGCAAGAAATGTTTGTCAAAATGATACATACGGCATTACAGGGTTAAACTGAATATTAAAACTGCTTCCCAAATGTACTGTTTTGGGCCTGTTTTCTAAACTGTTAAATATCTCCACCTGGTGTCTATAAGTAGCAGTATTAGACTGCTGCTACTACGTACAACTAGTAGTAGTCCTGTTAACCTACTCATGCACTATAATAACAGCAGTATTAGATGAGATATTGTTTATTTAACTTGTTTATCCACCCCAAAAAATTAATGAATCAATTCAATTTACACAATGGATGCTGTTACTCCAAAAGTGCCGTACTGTCAGACCAGCGCACACCAGTCTATGAACAACAAAAAATAGAAACATCATGTTATCATGTGGCTTGAATATCAAAACATAAAGATCTTGTTATAACATTAAAACATGAGAGGTTTCACATAATGTGACACTGATCAGTTTTGACTGCACTATGCTTTGTATTTATTTATTTTACATTTTTAATTAATTTGTAATACTGATGATGTATTTTAATTACTGCATTTGTAGTTCATGAAAATTAATGTGTAAACCTGAAATAAAGTATCAGTATTTAGAATAGAGCCTTTATTGCCATTGCATATATATATAATATATATATATATATATATATATATATATATATATATATATATATATATATATATATATATATATATATATATATATATATATATATATATAATATAATATACAACAAAACTTGTCCTCTGCAATTTAAACCAATCCTAATTATAGTTAGACACAATGTAACCACTAGGATCAGTGGGCAGACACAGTCCAGCGCCGGGGACCAACTCCAGACATAGACGCTGCCTTGGTCAGGGGCAGAGAAAGGAGCAGACCCGAAATAGCAAGTTGTTATGGTTAGAGGTCCGGACCGCAGACCAAACGGTTTCCCCCTACAAAATCAGTCCCCCTTCTTTCACTGCGCATGCGTCATTTTGGAGCGTCAGCAGCAATTCACCGATTATCACCTCGTTTCTGCTTAAAACTGACTTTAGAATGATTTAAGGGGTTTTAGTTTGTTAATTACATGTTATCATTATGGGGTGTTTTGACTAGAATTTTAAGGGGAAAAAAGTAATTTAATCCATTTTGGAATAAAGCTGTCACATAACAAAATGTGGAAAAAGTGAAGTGCTGTGAATATGAGGTCTATTAGAAAAGAAACCGACCTTTTTTTTTTTTTTACAAAAATATTTGGATTTGAGTTACGTGCGATTACATCAGCCAACCTTGAACCCTTGTGCGCATGCGTGAGTTTTTTCACACCTGTCGGTTATGTCATTCGCCTGTGGGCAGGCTTTGAGTGAGGAGTGGTCCACCCCCCTCGTCAGAATTCCTTTGTCTGACTTCTTCCTGAGAGACTGGCGCTTTGCTTGATAAAATTTTTTTCAGAACCTGTGAGGCACATCGAAGTGGACACCATTCGAGAAATTCAGCTGGTTTTCGGTGAAAATTTTTTTCACCTCCGTTGGAAGCCTTAAGGACAAGTCGGAACATGTCCAGCTGTTAAACAGTTTCTCAGATACTCACTCAACTGAAAGCCATCAAAGGCTGCCTGGTTTTTACAAATGGTTATCAACATGGAGGTGTTTTTCCTGTGGCGGCGCACCGCGCCGGCTGCCTGCCGACACACCAATCCGTCCGCACGTCTTTCATTACAAAATCTTTAACAGTGGAATGTCCGGATAAACTGCTGATCCCGACCTCTTCTGAAAGTTCTCTGTTCTCTCACGACGTCCTGGGTCAACAGAGGCTTAAATTTGGAGGTTTTCAGCTCGAAACAGGCTGACGACGGCGCCTCCGAGCGCAGCGCGACGTCCCGCTCCGTGGGAAGTCCTTAAGGCGACAGTAACACTCCATAATCTCTCATCAGCCGTTAAAATTTTCACAGAAAACCAGCTGAATTTCTCGAATGGTGTCCACTTCGATGTGCCTCACAGGTTCTGAAAAAATTTTGATCAAGCAAAGCGCCAGTCTCTCAGGAAGAAGTCAGACAAAGGAATTCCGACGGGAGGGGTGGACCACTCCTCACTCAAAGCCTGCCCACAGGCGAATGACGTAACCGACAGGCGTGAAAAACTCACGCATGCGCACGAGGGTTCAAGGGTTGTCTGATGTAATCGCACGTGATTCAAATCCAAATATTTTATAAAAAAATAAAAAGGTCGGTTTTTTCTAATAGACCACGTATTTTCCAGACACACTGTAAATAAACTTTACTGAAATGAATGACTTAGAGACTACGCCTTAAGACAAGACCAGGTGTTGGATTTCTCAGAGGCAGAGCTTGTCTCCACCAGTCCTGCTCATTTTCAGAACCTTGGAACCAAAACTGCTTTTACTGCTTAGATTATGCACTGTAAAGACAATTTGTAATTGCTGGTCTTACATTGAGTGCAGGGTCAGATGAACAGAAACATTTGTTGGCCATGTAAACAAATTGTACTTAGTTTTCAGAGAAACGTTGGGCTGATTACAACATTACTGTTGGCAAGATGAGCATTTTTCAGTCAGGCCTTAGGTGGGGGTGACCAACTACATTGTCCATAACCATTTCAGTGCCTTAAGTATGACAGGGTTTCGGGGTTTCATCCACCGTATTGGTTTTCCCACATGTGGTCATCCTCCTTGTGTGATGGGTTTGGACTTAAATTAGTAAAACTTGTATTTTTTAAAACTATGTTTGTTGAATAAATGACATGTTTTTGGGGGTGAGGGTGAGTTTGGATAGTAGTATTTATGACTGTTATGTAACTACTTCTTGTGCACTTGGATCCATGGTTTCTCTATGATTTGATGCTTTGAGGCAGCTGTTCAATTCTGCTGGTGTAGTTTTAGCTTCAGCATACTTGTTTATTGCTGTGTCTGACATATTGGATTATAAATGGAGCTGTGCTGTTGCACCATGCTGCCCCACCGGATCCTCTAAAAGTCTGAAGCAGAGTCGGCCCAGATTAGCAGTTGCCTGGGACATTACTTTGGAACACCAAGAGCTGTAAGAATGTTTCTCCATGTAGAACTGGAGCTGTCACAGGAAGCGCATCCACTGTAAAAGTTGTGCCAAAATCCAATGGAGGGACACTGAGGGGGCAAGAACAGCAAGTCCAACCCGTGGTTCACCGCATTTCACAGTACTATTGTATCGCCTTGGTCCTGGATAGCAAACCATCCAGGCAGACATCAATCTATCCCAACCTCTGTAAAGTTACCATCTACACTCACAGAAACATTTAACCCTAACTTTTAAGATTTATGTAATTTTATTACATGACAAATTGTCATTTACTTTTTTTTTAGATAATTTTAATAGAAACCTACCAAAAAACCTTACATGATGCATATTCATTACTGTAATAAATCCTATTTATTTGAAATGCATAATCCTCAGCTTTATGTATTTAGTATTAATAAAATATAATTACTCTAAATCAATAATAATGATAGTATTTATTTAAAATACATAAAGTATATTGTTTGAATTGCATAATAATTATCAAATCAAATCAATTTTATTTATATAGCACCAAATCACAAGAAACAGTCGCCCCAAGGTGCTTTATATTGTAAGGCAAAAGCCATACAATAATTACAGAAAAACCGCAACGGTCAAAACAACCCACTATAGCAAGCACTTGGCGACAGTGGGAAGGAAAACTCCCTTTTAACAGGAAGAAACCTCCAGCAGAACCAGGCAATTGGTGTCTTGTATAGGTAACAATTATGTTACCTATACAAGATAAATGGCATAAGTAACATAATTATTATTATTTAGAGTAATTATATTTATTAATACTAAATACATAAAGCTGAGGATTATGCATTTCAAATGAATAGGATTTATTACAGTAATGAATATGCATCATGTAAGGTTTTTTTGGTAGGTTTGTATTAAACTTATCTAAAAAAGTAAATGGGAATTTGTCATGTAATAAAATTACATAAATCTTAAAAGTTAGGGTTAAATGTTTCTGTGAGTGTATCTGACACTGCCAGCTGACACGTGCATGTCCTCTTAGCCTTCTCCAGGCCAACAGTTTGGGAAATGCTGAATTCTTATTGAGTATAAATCTACTTTACAAATTTGTCAAAAGAATAAAAGTAGTTTATTTGAAAACAAAATTAGTATTTAGTAAAAACATTCCAAAACTTAGTAATTTCAGGTGGGCACAAAACTCAAAAATCTATTCCAGTAAGCTGCCTTGGAATTTTGAGTTTTGTTAACTTTTTAATTTATATTGTGTGCCAGATTGCAAAGTTTTTTTTTAAATTGTAGACATATTTGTCTTTCATCTTTCTTAAAATATCCTGTTCATCTTCTTACATTAAAAGTACTGCTTTCTCTCTCTCTCACTCTCTCACACCGTCTGACTATATGACCTATGACCTGGATGTGCAGGGTGATGGCGTCCCTCCAGCATGAATGCTGTTACATAATATTGCCGTGACATTGAGCCTTGAGTTCAGGTAAATAGAAAGAGTATTATTTAATCCATCTTGGATATATGACAAAAAAAAAAAAAGAGATAATATCTCTGAAGATGCTGCCTGCAACCTGGGCAGATTAAAAATTTTTGTTTGGGCCTATCTGCTGCACTGCAACAACAACCTTCCAGCTGTGCAAGGAGACTAATCCCTGCGTTTTAATCTGCCTGAGCGGGGAGGTGATCCAAGCCCTGGTTCTGAGGCCAACCAGTGCCACAGCGTCGCTCAGACAAACCACAATGCAATGATGAGCGGTTTGGAACTGACCATATGTTGTTGTGTTGTGTGAAGGACTGCAGGTTGAGGATTAAATCTGTGCGTGCTCCTACACAGATGAGCGCTATGGGAGAAAATGTCCACATGACATCTGGTGAGAGTCAAGATCAAACCTCTAAGATGGTTGTGGTGGGATTTATGCCTTGGTGTTGTTATTATTTGGGCCTCTTATGCTCATATGATGTTTGTGTGTGTATGAGCGGGCACGCCTCCAGTACACTCATAACAGCACGGCTTTGAGGGAGGCCGAAATAGTGTGGGGATTATTTTTTCTCTCCCTCTCTTTCAGCCTAGTTTTCAGCAGTTCTCCCTCGTTTCTGCCCACACCACTGTGATGATTGCAGGAATGAACCCACCGGGCATTCATCGAGGCTTCCTAAGGAAATATGGTAGGACCATTTGATTACTCCATGAATGTCGTCTTGCGCTAAACCACAGGCCACACCTCTGTGCCACAGTGCATGTCGCTTTCTTTTCTTTCTTTCTTTTTTTTTTTTAATATTATTACTGTGGCTGTGTGTTTGTTACAGGAATGAGGTCATATTTTGTCATTGCCCTCAGGGGGTTGTTGTGACTTCATTTGGGTTGATTAAAACCACTGATACAGGGCTGGTGTTACTCACTGTCAGTATGTGTGTGTTTTCTTCATATGCTGGTCTTAAAATGTATATTCTAATAGCCAAGTGGCCTCTGTGTGCGTGTATGTGTGTGTATGGCTTAGAGTACGCAAAAACCGGAGAGAGCTGACATTTGCCGTTTGGTATGCTTATGTATTTTGGGTCAAAGATGAATACTGTAAAAACAGAAAGTTGATAGGACTAATATTTTTGGAGAAATTAGCAATTTTAGATTAACAGTGTTGTTAGTGTCATTGATTTATTGTGATTTTGTAGTTCAATTGGTTAGTCACTTTAGTTATGTTATGTAAATTCATCATTCATGTTGCCGTTACCATAATTGAGTTCAGTCTCATGTTGCTGGACACCTTGAATGAAATGTGTATTGTGTTTGATCTCTACCTTGCTTGTGTCTAAAATTAGAAGCACTGCATGCAGTGAAGACAAATAGCATGTACGCAACTTTTACCAGGAACAAACAGAGCACAGCTGACATTTTGCCGTTTGGTATGTGCATGTATTTTGGGTCAAAGATGAACACTTCAAAAACAGAAGTGATAGGACTAATATTTTTTGGAGAAATGAGCAATTTTCAATTAAGTGTTGTTGGTGTCATTGATTATTGTGATTTGTAGTTCAATTGGTTTAGTCACTTTAGTTGAGTTACGTTATGTAAATTCATTCATTCATGTTGCCGTTACCATAATTGAGTTCAGTCTCATGTTGCTGACACCTTGAATGAAATGTGTATTGTGTTTGATCCCCACCTTGCTTGTGTCTAAAATTAGAAGCACCTGCATGCAGTGAAGACAAATAGCATGCACGTGTTATTAGTTCAAATTGTTTAAATTATGTCCAGAATGATTTCTTTATTAGTGCTTGCAATTAACTTGGTCCCCCCACCCTTATTTTTCGCATTAATATAGTTTAAAATGCTTTGTGTCACTTGTAGACTCACCTGTTTTACCTGAAGTAATCGTAGGGCAATACCCATTTGCGTCAGAGGGTGGCAGTATTGGCTTTGTAATGAAGCTGACTGGCGCTGTAATCCTGTTGTAGCAGGAAGCAAGCGCAGTCATTAAGCAGAAGACGGTCAAGATAGCAGCACAGAAAGCCGATAGTCACTGAAGGCTGCTTCTATTTTCTGTTTTACAGGTGAGCAAAGTGCACAAGCATCCCCTACAGTTCTGTTAAGTTTATTTGTAAGTTGTGGTGCTATATTTATATGTTTAGAATGTAGTCAACGTCCAGGAATAAGGCAGCTAACTACTGCTAGCCTCAGCTGCTAACACAGTGTGTGTGGTGCCTGCCGTAGCGGTCGGCTGAGAGCCATGTGTAAGTGTTAATGGCGTCATGCTACAATGTTAGTAGCCTTATCTTGTACTTTTTGTTGTCATGTGAATAAATCATAAGCTCAGAGGTTTATGGCAACAGGAAGCAGGTGCTACAAAAGGTTTAAAATCTGCTGCATCTAAATATTGTGTTCAGTAAGTAAGATGTTGAATGATTAATATGAGCAGTTTAGTAGGTACATTCTGTGTTAACGGTAGAACAGTAATGGTTGCATATTTGCTTAACGGTAAATAATTACATTATTAGTTACTGTATTATTAGTTACTGTATTATTAGGTTACTGGTATTATTTGTGGCACTGTAATCCTGTTGTAGCAGGAAGCAAGCGCAGTCATTAAGCAGAAGACGGTCAAGATAGCAGCACAGAAAGCCGATACTCACTGAAGGCTGCTTCTATTTTCTGTTTTACAGTTTTACATTGTGAACCATACAATAAAGTCACTGGCACACCAGGTGGGACGTCGTCGTCATTGTACGAGTGTAACAACTTGGTGAGCCAGCCAGGAGGCAGCCGTAAGGACAAGGAAGACACGGCCCCTCTATTAGAGACGAACCTAGAGGAACCAGCACCAACACAACACAAAGATGGAGCAGCTCCAGGATGAGATCAGTGCAGTGTTGTGGACACTTGAGAAACCACAGCTCATTAAGGTGTGCCAGCATCTCAAGTGCAGTGAGCCAGCAAGGGAGGGATTCAGAGGACAGTCCCGTCGGGCCCTGATTCGGCTAGCTGATACCACTTTGGATGAAATCGAAACGAGTGAGGAATCTCATGTGTTCCAGCAGTTCATTCGTGATCTCCAGTCATTTATACAGTCATTACAAGAGAATGTTACTGATGATCCAAAAACTCAAACTGAGCCTAGTGAAATACAAAGACTGCAACAAGAGTATATACAGCTTCAGCAGGTTCAGACAGAGGCATGATGTGTTTTAGAGGACAAGATTGAAGCATTGGGGTCCCAGCTCAGCAGCACAACATCTGTAAGAGAGGGAGAAATCAGTCATCCTCCCCCTCCCACAGCACCAGAAGTGACTTTGAGAAAAGACTTCCGGATCTGGGGTCAGATAGGGGAGGCTGGGCAAAAGGACAAATTATCTTTCACAAGTCTGACCAACCAAATTGAGTCTGGGCTTAAGAAAGGCTACTCAGAGACTGAAATCATCGAGGCTGTGATTAAAGCAGTAAGCCCTGGCCTTCATCTCCGAGACCTGCTGGAAGTCAAGCAGACCTCACACTTCCCATACTAAGAACCATACTTAGAGGACATTATAAAGTGGACTCATCATCTGACTTGTTGCACAGACTCATGAACATATATCAAGATCCCAAAGAATCAGCGCAAGACTTTCTGTTCAGGGCAATAGAGCTCAGAGAAAAACTGCTCTGGAAGTCTGGTGGTGATGCAGAAGGGGAACAGTTCAGCTCAGACTTAATCCACCGCAAGTTCATGCGCTCACTAGAGACTGGTTTGCTGAGTGAGGCAGTGAAGTTTCAGTTGAAACCTCACCTTAGCAACCTCAAAGTTACAGATGAAGTCCTGATAGAAAAGATAAATGAGGCTGCTAGTCTTGAGCTAGAGCGGCAAAACAAGCTTAGGAGAAACATTACAGTCAAACCACCCAGGGTAAATGAGATGCACACAGGGCAGCCACCCAACAATATTCAGTCACCTCAGAATAGTGGAAGAGATGCAAATGATGAAACACAGTTGACAGGGGGTGTGGAAGCCACCACAAAGAAAAAACAAGGACAGAGTATAGAGCTAGACTCAGAGACTGTTAAGTTGATTGAGGGTCTCAAGGCTGATGTTCTTGAGGTGAAGAAAATGTTCAATGAGGCATTAGAGGCAACAAAGTCCAGGCCCGGTACAACCACCCGGACACTGTCAGCTGCAAGATGGGTTAAAGGATGTCAAGTATGCAGAGAGGCTGAAGTTGGTGACACATGTAGACACTGTTATCGCTGTGGGCAGGCAGGCCACCTTTCCCGTGGTTGCAGGCAGAACAGGTTCTCTCAGGGAAACGAGAGGGGGCTGCTGAGCCGGGACCCACAGTAGTCCACCCACTCTCCAGGTCCCAAGCATCCTATGTGCCCCTCCAAAACGCCCCCTCTCCTGTACAGGAACCACCAAGTGACAACACAGCCCCACACTCTGCCATCTCTCAACCAGACAACAGCAGACCGACAGTAGCCCACTCATTCTCTGGGCCCCAAATAAAGTCTGTGTCCCTGCAAAACACCCCATCTTCACTTGGACCCTCAAGTGACCACAGAGACACCTCCCTGGCATCCCACAGCCGAGCAGCAGCGACCCACCAAGTGGTTATGAGCCCTCACAACGCCAAACCAAGCTCATTAGTCTCATTGGAAGACGATGCCTGGTCCAGTGCCATTTGGACAACATACCAGCTGAGGCTCCATGGGACACTGGAGCTCAGGCGAGCCTCATCAACAATGATTGGCGCAAAAACACCTCCCACACAGCACTGTCAGGCCCCTTTCTGAGCATTTGGGGGCAGAACCACTGGTAGCCTTAGCTGCTAATGGGAGTGAAATCCCATATGATGGATGGGTTGAAATAGAGTTTTACCTGGACTGTGATGCATGCCCTGGAAAGACAGTCTTTGTTCCCATGTTAGTATCCAGTGACCCCAATGTTGCAGAACAACCCATCATTGGATTCAACGTGATTGAAGAAATAGTGGGCAAATGGGGCAAGCGGCAGCCTAAAACACATAATATTCAGAAAATGAGCGGAATCTTCTCAGTGTCGGTGAAAAAAAGCCAAATCAATGTTAAAAATACTACAGACACCAGACCCAAACCACAGTGTGGGGACAGTTCAGACAGGCAAGAGGGGAATACACCTGGCTGCTGAACAGATAACCACCACGTTTGTTCGTGCACGTTGGAGCACAGTTTGCAGGAGAGAGCCTGTTGTTTGTTCCTGATGTTCCATAGACAGAGACAACTGAACAACACACCACGCAGCATCCTGTCCAGCGAAATGAGGTAACTAGCGACCCACAACACAGCCATAAGCCATCTCATTGGGATCCTCCTGTGAAATTAAACCATCTCAGTGAGGACCAGCAGCAGGTTGTGAGGCAGCTGTTAAGAGAGGAGTGTCATGCTTTTGCTTATGACGACAAGGACGTGGGATGCATTCCCAGCTTGAGCATGCACATCACACTGCATGACACTACACCTGTCCAAAAAACCTACATATCCGTGCCAAAACCCCTGCACCAAGAGGTAAAAGAGTACCTCCAAGACCTCCTGAACCGTGGGTGGATTTCAGAGTCAAGGTCACCCTACTCCTCCCCAATCGTCTGTGTCCGGAAGAAGTCAGGTGAATTAAGGTTGTGCTGTGATTACAGGAAGTCGGTGCCAGACAGGCATCCGATTCCCAGGATCCAGGACATGCTCAACTCCCTGCAAGGCAGCTCCTGGTTTTCAGTTCTCGACCAGGGTAAAGCATATCACCAAGGGTTTCTGGACCCAGAGAGCCGGCCCCTATCAGCCTTCATAACACCTTGGGGCTTGTATCAGTGGAACTGCATACCCTTTGGCCTCAGCTCAGCCCCAGCAGAGTTCCAAAGGAGTATGGAGGACTGCCTGAAGGGTCTTTGTGATGTCATCTGCCAACCATACCTAGACAAAACCTAGTCCACTCACCCTCATTCAGCAGCCATGTGGACCACGTCCGTGCTGTCCTGCAGAGATACCAAAAACATGGTGTCAAACTCAGTCCACAGAAATGTGATGTCTTTCAGCAGAAAGTACGTTTTCTTGGCCGTGTGGTATCAGCAGAGGGGTATACCATGGATCCGGCTGAGACTGCTCCAGTTCAAGCTCTTAAAGACAAACCACCAGCCACAGTAGGGGAGTTGAGCAGAGTCCTTGGCTTCCTCTCCTACTACAGGGCCTACATTCCAGACTTCTCTAAAGTGGCAAAACCGCTTTATCAGCTGCTGGCCCTGCCTCGAGACAGAACTCCATCACTTGTGTCAAAAACAAAGGCAAAAAGAGTTAGTACGAAGCACAGGGGCAGGCCACCACCCACTACACCCATCAGTTGGACTCAGAACCACCAGGATGCTCTCAACAAGCTGATTGGCTGTCTAACAGAACCCCCCATTCTAGGTTATCCTGATTTTGCTGAGCCATTCATACTCCACTGTGATGCCTCACAAGAGGGCCTGGGAGCTGTGTTATACCAGCAAAAAGAAGGCAAGATGAAGGTGATTGCATATGGTTCACAGACATTAACACTCCCTGAGAAAAATTATCACATGCATTCCGGGAAGTTGGAATTCTTGGCCTTAAAATGGTCAATCTGTGAACGCTTCAGAGATTACCTTTACTATGCCCCATTTTGTTGTTTACACAGACAACAACCCCCTAACATATGTACTGACAACAGCAAAACTGAATGCAACAGGCCATCGTTGGGTGGGCGAATTGGCTGACTTCAACTTCACAATCAGGTATCGACCTGGTAAGAAGAATGCAGATGCTGATGGCCTGTCCAGGTTACCCCTTAACATCAACCAGTACATGGCCCAGTGTACAGCAGAGGTAAAGCAGGATGTAATCAGGGCTGCTGTGGAGAGTACAGTGTTACAGAAACAGAATGTCTTCTGGGACACCACTATAGTCAACCAGAGTGCCATCAGCCTAGTGCAAGACTCCACACCACTGTCTGCTGGAAAGTTGCTCTCCCAAGAGGAAATCAGAACAGATCAAGAGAACGATTGTGTGATTGGTCGTTTCCTGCACTTCAAAGCCAATGACTATCTGCCAAAAGGTCGTGCTCTGAAAGCAGAACCCCCTGATGTCAAAATCCTGCTGAGACAGTGGAATAGACTGCATGTAAATGATGAGGGAGTCCTCTACAGGAGAGCCAATGGCCGAGACCAGCTTGTGCTCCCCAAAGAACACCAGGACACTGTTTTCAGGGAGCTACATAAAGAAATGGGACATCTTGGGGCAGAAAGAACTCTGGGGCTGATAAGAGACAGGTTCTATTGGCCCAGAATGCAAAGTGATGTGGAGCATTTTGTGATGCATGCCTGTGAGTGTCTAAAGCGGAGACGACCAAGCAAGATCATCAGAGCACCACTGACCTCCATTACCACTACTTATCCCTTTGAGCTTGTGTCCATAGACTTTTTACATCTTGAGACCTGCAAACATGGGTATGAGTACATCTTAGTGGTAATGGACCACTTTACACGTTTTGCACAAGCATATGCAACAAAAAAACAAGTCAGCAAAAACTGTGGTGGAAAAAGTCTTCAATCACTTTGCACTCACCTTTGGCTTTCCTGTAAGAATCCATCACGACATGGGGAGAGAGTTCGAGAACCAGATGTTTTCCCGGCTGCAAAAGGTCTGTGGTATGCGTGGATCCCACACAACTCCATACCATCCACAAGGCAATGGCCAAGTGGAGCGTTTCAATAGAACACTCCTGTCCATGCTGAGAACACTAACTGACACTGAAAAGGCAGACTGGAAAAGCTCGCTGGCAAAAGTAGTGCATGCCTACAACTGCACACGGAGCGAAGCTACTGGGTTTTCTCCATACTACCTGCTGTTTGGCCGCACACCACGACTCCCGGTAGACATCCTGTTCAACTTACCATCACAGGAGCAGCAAGTCAGCTATGGGGAATATGTGGCAAAATGGCAGTCACAAATGAAGGAGGCCTATGAAATTGCATCAGCAACAGAAAATGAATGAATTGTGCTGGAAACAAGGAAAGCGGGGCCAGGGCACGTACGCCTATGCAATCAGAATTATAAAAATCATTGTTGGGCATTACATGCTTTTATTGGGAAATGACACTATGGGATACATTCTAAATTAAGATATAAAATTATGAGAAAGAAACTTAAAAACTGTCTTGCAAAAAGGGCACTTATGAAGTCAGAAAAAGGGGCAGGGAATTGTGCAGCACCTGGAGTCTAGTGTGCTTGTTGTGGGATGTAAATCATACAGCAGCTTCGTAACCTTCGTTCTGTCCCATCCTGTCACATCTACACAAACATTCACTGGTCAATCATCTGACATGTCACACAGTTGTAGACACAACTTTACATAAACCTTGCCTTAAAAAATATCCTACTGCAAATGTTCCACTTTCTCATACAAATTAGAGTGGGATTTTGTTTCCACATTAAAGTCTTTAAACAATTCAGCCAAGGCTTTCGTAGCACAATTTTGGACCTCCACAAGTCAGATCCTCAGAAGCCATCATGAAAACAGTGACGATCAATTGTGCAATCGGTTATGCAAAACTATAAGAAGTGTGGATCCATATGTCATTGGGGAAGGAGGTCCAAAGCAACACAGAAATTCATCAGCGTTTGTTCTAAGTCTACAAGAACCTCAAGATCACACCTAAGGCACTGATGAAGAAGTTGGAGGTATCAGACAGAGATCAAGATCTCTTTTGCAAGGGAGACCTGGGCAATTATAACGTTTCCAATTTACCTAACCTGCACGTGGAAGGAAATGTGGAAGGAAGCCGGAGCACCTGGAGGAAACCCAAGCAAACAGGGGGAGAGCTTGCAAACTCCACACAGAAAGACCACAGGTGGGAATCAATCCCATGACCTTCTTGCTGTGAGGGAACAGTGCTAACCACTAAGCCACAGTGATCACCAGGACACAAGCACGTGACATCTGGGCCAAAGTCGCTGGACGTTGTTATTTGCTACTTGTGATGAACTGTGGGTCATGATGCCCACTGAACTTTATCATGGTGACATTTTTTTCTGTTTTGCATGTTTGATGATTCCTTGTTGTATTTGTGTTTCATTAATTTTTGTTATTTGGTTTGTATGGCCAAAGCAGTTGGTCACCACCTGAAGGTGTCTTCTTCAAAAATGCCTGTTGCCTACTGTTGCCTACGTGCTTGCTAACGGCGGTTTGTGAGGTTTGATTTTACCCTTGTGAAGCTCTTTAGGGTGATTATGTTGTCATTTGGTGCTATATCAATAAACTGAATTGAAATGGTTCCTTTTATTGGCTTTGTCTCTGCACTGCTCCATGATGTCTTAAATTGGACCAATAAATTCACACTGTGTGATGTGTGTGTCATTTTAAATAAACTCAGAATAGGTTCATCAGTTAAGACACAAGCTGACTTTATTTTGTGGATTGTAACCAATTACAATCCACAAAATTACAAGCCTTCAGTTAATTCAAAATGCTGCAGCTAGAGTACTAACGGGGACTAGAAGGAGAGAGCATATCTCACCCATATTGGCCTCTCTTCATTGGCTTCCTGTTAATTCTAGAATAGAATTTAAAGTTCTTCTTCTTACTTATAAGGTTTTGAATAATCAGGTCCCATCTTATCTTAGGGACCTCGTAGTACCATATCACCCCAATAGAGCGCTTCGCTCTCAGACTGCAGGCTTACTTGTAGTTCCTAGGGTTTGTAAGAGTAGAATGGGAGGCAGAGCCTTCAGCTTTCAGGCTCCTCTCCTGTGGAACCAGCTCCCAATTCAGATCAGGGAGACAGACCCCTCTCTACTTTTAAGATTAGGCTTAAAACTTTCCTTTTTGCTAAAGCTTATAGTTAGGGCTGGATCAGGTGACCCTGAACCATCCCTTAGTTATGCTGCTATAGACGTAGACTGCTGGGGGGTTCCCATGATGCACTGAGTGTTTCTTTTCTTTTTGCTCTGTATGCACCACTCTGCATTTAATCATTAGTGATTGATCTCTGCTCCCCTCCACAGCATGTTTTTTCCTGGTTCTCTCCCCTCAGCCCCAACCAGTCCCAGCAGAAGATGCCCCTCCCTGAGCCTGGTTCTGTGGAGGTCTTCCTGTTAAAAGGGAGTTTTTCTTCCCACTGTCGCCAAGTGCTTGCTCACAGGGGTCGTTTTGACCGTTGGGGTTTTTCCGTAATTATTGTATGGCCTTGCCTTACAATATAAAGCGCCTTGGGGCAACTGTTTGTTGTGATTTGGCGCTATATCAATAAATTGATTGATTGATTGAATTAAAAGACAGGGGTCAAGTCTTGATGGGAAAAATACAAAGACTCGTTTGCAGCATCATCCCATAAGTTATAAACCAGCAGTTAAATCCAAATGAATCAATGTTGTACATACATTATAGACATAACACAATCTGTAGATCTGGTGACTCACAACAGCATATTTGTAATGTATTTGCTGATTTACCAACGCAACACCAAATAATATGTGCATGGCTGCTGTGACCTTAACATAGCTTTTCTGTTATGTGTCGGACGCAGCTCGGAGAACCGACCAGCGTTTGAAGGACCCAGTATGAAATAAGCAGAGCACGGTACAAAGGCTAACTGAATTTAATACATAACAGTGATAATACAAAAAGGTGCGGTCTGGCGTGGTGCGCTCCCAGCAGCGCTAACGGTCCGGAGCCAGAAGCTGTTTCGGACCCAAGGACCCCGCCGACACCCCCCAGGTGGCCGCAACAACCGAGTCTGTGAAAGAAGGAACCATTATGTGAGTCCACACTCTACACACAGAACACTTAAAGGTGTACAAACAGCAAACACTTCCTGGCTTGATTGCTGATCAGCTTCCAACCTGCAGGCATGGAACATCCAGTTCACAAAACTCCACCGCAGTGGAAGCTGATACATGACTAACAAACAGCTCAATACAATAAGGTGTGAGGGACACCACATTTACTGACTGTATAACTGTTAGTCACAAAATCTAACGTACCTCAGGAAGTGTGCTGACGAGCGTGAGACCTCACCCCCTCCTCTTTCACAGACTGTGCATCAAACCTGGACGTTTCTCAGCATCCGCTGCTGATGAGATGGCTCCCGAGACGACGATCTCACCCGTCTGGTCACAAGGTCGAGTCTCTGGCAAATACACACTGTGCACTCCAGTCTTAAATGCCAACATGCTCCAATCCATCCAGATGCACCTCAGCTGTGAGTCCTGACGAGTCGCAGGTGATCAGGGTGAGGTCCTGACAGCCTCAGCAACACAGCCACTCAGTCCCAAATGCACGCCACCTGGGAGGAAAACAAACAGACAAACAAACCGGCAGCCAGGCCCCCCCCAGCCATATAACATTTTCAGTTAAAATCAATTATAGCATTGATACTGCGTGTACTTTGCAAAACTTTAAGGCACAAAGAAGAAACAAAATGCCAGTGGATGGTAATAGTAGGGAGGTATTTAAGTGCAAAACAATACACCCACACTTTACATGTTTGAAACCAATTTATGCAAATTCATTCTTTGTTATTCTGTGTTATCATAATATAATATTTATTGTGGCCTTGAAATTTGCACAATTATGGAACCATTTTTTTGTTGACTAACACATAACCTGGGTAGCACGGTGGATTAGTGGTTAGCACTGTTGCCTCACAGCAAGAAGGCCATGGTGTCGATTCCCACCTGTGGCCTTTCTGTGTAGAGTTTGCGTGTTCTCCCCTTGTTTGCGTGGGTTCTCTCCAGGTGCTCCGGCTTCCTGCCACATCCAAAAGACATCCAGGTTAGGTGGATTGGAAACTTAAATTGTCCGTAGGTGTGCGTGTGGGTGCGAATGTGTTTGTTTGTTTATATGTGGCCCTGTGACAGACTGGTGTCCTGTCCAGGGTGTACCCTGCCTCGCGCCCTGTGACTGCTGTGATAGGCTCCAGCCCCTGTGAGCCTTAATTAGAGTAAGTGGTTGAAGATGAGTGAGTACATAACCTTTCCACCACATTCCATCATGTTTGTTTAGCTTCTCCCCTTGTTGTTTGAGCTCATCATGGTGGAACCTGCTTGGATCCAGATGCTAATTTGGCATAAGCATCATGCTGGGTGTTTTTCTTGACACACCATTTGCACATGGTGACTTAGAACAAGGAACCTTCTTGCCTGGAGGCAATACCACAAATCTACCTGTCACCATGTTCTAATACTAAAGTTGGCTCCAAAGTATTTGAATTAGACAATTATGACCTTGATTGTTACCTTTCAAGATAACCTGAGATCAAAGGTCATGTGACTAATTGAAAGGTTGGAAATATCTTTTTATTAGTGTTTCATATTAAATACAACAGGATCTTGAGCCAGTTCCTTGGAATAGCCACTCTGAATATCCCCTCTTTATAGGTACTGGGCCCAGATTTTGACATTGGCATGTGGTCTTGACTTTTACTTCATTATTATCAAAATAAAAATTATGTATTATTATCACAAATGAATATTATCCCTTTTTCCTTGGCTGTCTATCAGTCATTCTACCAAATGAACTCAAAAGCCTTTGATTATTTTGTTCACACATGAAATAATACCCCGGACATGCTGCTACAAGCAGCTGTCATGAACACAAAAGGAAACTCGAGAGCTTCAAGAAATCTTCATTTATGTTTTGTTTTGTTTTTTCCTTTGATTTCTTAATGCGGTGATTTGCACCTGCAGTCCACCACACTTGAAGAGATGATGATCGGTCTATGGAACATTATTATCATGTATTAGGGTGTTCCCTGGAGGTTCGCACTGCTTTGCACGTATGCTTGTACTCTATAATGGCTCACCAAACATGGGCCTATAATGTCATTATTAGTTTGGTGTTCTCGGGCAGGGGTGGTGGCCAAGCAGTTAGCACGCTTGGTTTCAGTACAGAAGGTGTTCACACCCCACGCCACCCACTTTTTGGCATCCAGTGTAAAATTTGTGCCAATTTAACATCCAGATCCACCTTGTTTTTATCCCGTGGTATTGTCACACTGATCTAGTATAGGAGACAATGTGGCTGTACTCCATTTGAGAGCAGCAGGAGCTGAGCACCCGCTCTGCTCGCAAATATTTAATGGAACAAAATTTTCATTTATTTTTTTTTTCAGTAAAATGAGCATCATGGTGATGCTCCTCACTGCTAAGATGTCTTGCAAATCACCTCAGAGGTATTATCTAGTTACAAAAATGTTTTTTTTTTTAAGGTTTAAAAGTGTTTATTTCTCAATAACATTTACAATTATCAGAGAAAAAAGTTAAACATATTAGATTTATACAGTAGTACATCTTTTTATACTGTATTCCGCCATCTTGGATTTTTTTTGTTGTTTTTTTAACCAACCAACGTATGTCATGCTGTCTGTCAGAGAAATTATGCTCGCAGCATCTAGTCACTTTGATTTGTAATCATCGTGACATGGTGGTGCAGAGGGTTTGGGGCCACGGTGTCCTCCGTAACCTTGTTGTCCTCCATCATTATGAGGACAGTCTCTGGCATAATGCCCTACTTTGCCGCAAATCCAGCACGCATCTGGATTCAGTCCAGCGTGATTCATTTTTCCACCATGGAAACCTCCCCGGCCACGCCCTCGGCCACAGTAGTGACCTTGGGGACAGTTCCCTCGCTGGAAAAATGCTTCTCTGCTTGTAGATGGAACATCATTGGTCCAGAACACGTTAGCGCCAGATTTATTTTTGACATTTTTCTTTGATTCAATCACTTTAGAAGCGTGTCTGACCCATTGCATAACTGAGGCAACAGATGCCGTATCAAGTTCAACCATGTGTTTCCTTATCCAGGCACTTAAACCTGGTTGAAATCCATTCATTAAAGCCTGTTTTAATTGCTGTTGATACGGACTGTCTGCTTTTTCCTCAAATGGAATCCCGCAGTGGACACGGAACTCCTTTTGGAAACGGACTAAAAAGTCGTCCGGTGTTTCATCGGTCTTTTGTTTGACACCCGCGAGGTGCACATAATTTGCACATCGTTGAAAAATGTCACTGACCCGCGTAAAAACATCTTTTAATTGCCCTTTATAACGCTCTTCCCATTCGCCATCGTCAGGATAGGGAAAAACTCTACCGTTGTCCCTTCTACCGGTGTAATTTCCCCTAACCCTGGCCCAATTTTTGCCTAATGAACATTGCATCACTTCACCAGCCTCCTGGCCATTCAATCAGTACAAATGTATTATCCCTGTTATGTCCTGAATCCACTCCTCTGGGTCCTCATGAACGTCAGCTACACCTGAAACTGCATCAGCCGCCTCTTTCAAATTCCATGGTCGGAAAACATACATAATGGTTTCACGGCCCTCTCCTGGATCTGGATTAGGAACCTGGATCTGAGGATATGATTCTGAATCTTGGTAACGCTGTGGTTTGTTAATTTGCTGTCTGTCTCATAACTCCATTTGAGTGCTGGCAGTCTCATCTGGCTCAGGATACAGTTTCACTGCCATCACTTAGATTGGGAATGGTCATGTCACAATCACTGATTGTGGCCCCGGCTAGCTGGCAGCATAGCAACAACATGTCTCTCATTGGTGGAAACGTCCACTCTGAATGCAATGGTCGCTTGCCTCGGTCTCTTGTTGCTAATGAGACCAAGGAGTTAAATGGATGATTCTTTTTGTTGATGTACATGAGATAATAACAGAGCCTGAGCAATTTTTTTTTTTTTTTTGGGGTGGGTGGGGGGGGTGATACATACTGATATTAGGGAGTAAAGATTCTATGATACAGATATATTTTGATGATAAACCCAGAAAAAAAATGGCAGTGATTCCTAACATTACCTTATCATACCCTTATACTGTATCAATAATGTAATTGAGGCTTGATTTTTTTTTTACAGTTTAAACATTAACTTTCTTTAAAAAACTTGCCATCATTTCAAATACATCATGCTGCTGTCACTCTGCCTTCACTGTGTCCGTGCAGTTGTCATGTCACATTGCTCAACATTTCCCATAAAATAGACTTTTTTGTATTTTGGCTCTGCCTAGCTGCCAACACTTGATCTGTTTTCTGTAAAAAACAGACTCTGATTGAAAATGAATGGCCGCTGGGGCTCGTTTGGCCCTGTCTCCTGTAGAAAATGTCGATGTGGGGTCCCACCCATGCTTGACAACATTGCAAACATTGGGCGTTCCATCTGCTGGACAAACTGAATAATGGCACCAAAATCCAATGGGCAAAGTGTGTGTGTTTTGTTTTTGTTCTGTAAAATAAAATTTTTCATATTGGCAAAAATTACCCAGATGTCCATATGTTCCGGGAAGGCTCATATTGGTCTAAGAATAAGAAGATTTTATTCTGGGCCTTATGGTTTGTTATAGGCCCTCCCTGTTAGCAGCCTGGCTTTTCAGTAGCAGCCCTAGGAGCCTGCTCCAAAATCATGTTATTATCTATTTAATGCATTAGTTTACACCCCACATGTGCTATCTCACACTATTAAAAATCACAATGAATGCCGTAAGGTTTTGGGAAATCCAACTGTCCTACGTAACAGCTGTAGGTGGAAAGAATGTTTTTGCAAGGTCTTTTTTCAGACTATTCGGTTTTCAAATACCTTGTATGTCACAAAAGCAGGATTATGTCAGAATCAGATTTACTGTGATCAGCATGTCTGAACCCACACAGGCTCGTTGAGCAGCGGCTTGCAGATGTCGTAATGTAAATAAAAGCTGCTGTTTCCCATCAGGCGATGTTCTGGTGGTGACCGCGTTTGGACAGAAGTGATGCTGCCTGGGAAAAGTCCTCCACTGGTTACACACCATTCATGAACAACTGATTTCCTGCTCTTTTGATGATGGGTGGTGTTGGGACTCAGGTTGCACAGACCTGGATCCTGCTGGCCCTTTAAGAGTGGCCCTGTGGACAGTGTTGTGTTCCCAGGCTTTCTGATGGAGACAGAGAGCAGATGAGAAAGAGCCCATTGTGTACACTCTCTTTCAGAAGGAGCCTGAGCAATGGTGCTCTCACTGCTCCCACATAGAGGCACAGAGACAGGGAGGAAGGGAACAGGGTCACGGTGGGGGGTCCCGAACAAGAGAGATGGTTTGATCAAAAACACAAGAGCTGCACGGAGAAGACGTGAATGTTTGTTGTTGTAAGGTGAGGGAGGGACCGGCATCAAATGAGGGAAACACCAGCACATAAGGACACACTGCACCAAAAAGACAAGATGGATGAGAAAATACTATATCCTCCTTATTAGTGTTTTTGAGACTGTACAAAATAAATAAATAAATAAAAATCACATACATTTTGAAGGCAAACGGCCATACAAAAACACCATCCCACTGCTCTCACAGCTTCCACGGTCCATCAAGAAGTTATCTTCTGCTTTCTGTACACAGCAAAATTACTTCCTACAACCTGTTCCAACATTAATAATAATGACCACAGGGGTGCTGCCCCCTGCTGGTGACATGGTATAACACGCCAAAAGGCTTTATAGTACATCTGTGGAAAAGTACCCCATCTTCTGATTTCTTCTGAGTATCATTCAAATTAGATTTTTTTTTCTTTTTTACATATTTCAACATTTAATGTGAAAAACAAGCAACTTAAGGAAGAACAAGATGCAGTTTTTGATTATGATCATATTTATAGAAGAAAAAAAATTCAATACCACCTGGTATTTGTCATGATTCTGCCCGTTCTGGGCTCTTGTTAGTGGTTTGGTCTCATAATCTGTATCTATGCCCTTCCTCTTCGATCCTCTGTCTTTGATTTTCTGTTTCTTATAGAGAAGTCACTGGTTGGTTTTCTGTTTATCACTTATTTTCTGTTTATCATACTTGAGCCATGTGTCTATTTCCATTCCCACTTTTTGTCCAGCCTTGTTTTTTTCCATTATATTGTCATTAGCTGTATCACCTGTTTGTCTTTTGTCATATGTTTAAATCATCTTATTTTACCGTTGCCACGTGTGAGTTCCATTCGAGTTTAAACTTGGCTTTTATTTTTATTGTTGATCTCTTTCAGTACTTAAATTTGTTTTCTGGTTAATTCTTTGTTCTTTTATGTTGGGTCTTCTTTATTTTATTTATTTCGTATTAGAACTAAGTTTTGTTTCTTCTGTGGTTTTGGCATTTTGTTTACAATCCCAATTCCAATGAAGTTGCGACATGTAAAATGTAAATAAAAACAGAATACAATGATTTGCAATCCTCTTCAACCTATATTCAATTGAATACACCACAAAGACAAGATATTTAATGTTCAAACTGATAAACTTTATTGTTTTGTGCAAATATTGTTCATTTTGAAATGGATGCCTGCAACATGTTTCAAAAAAGGTGGGACAGTGGTATGTTTACCACTGTTTACATCACCTTTCCTTCTAACAACACTCAATAAGCGTTTGGGAACTGAGGACACTAATTGTTGAAGCTTTATAGATGGAATTCTTTCCCCATTCTTACTTGATGTACGATTTCAGTTGTTCAACAGACCGGGGTCTCCGTTGTCATATTTTGCGCTTCATAATGCGCCAAACATTTTCAATGGGCAACAGTTCTGGACTGCAGACATGCCAGTCTAGTACTGCACTCTTTTACTACGAAGCCACGCTGTTGTAACATGTGCAGAATGTAGCTTGGCATGTCTTGCTGAAATAAGCAGGGACGTCCTGAAAAAGACATTGCTTGGATGGCAGCATGTGTTGCTCCAAAACCGGGATGTACCTTTCAGCATTAATGGTGACATCACAGATGTGTAAGTTGCCTATGCCATGGGCACTAACCACGCTCATGACATCACAGATGTGTAAGTTGCCTATGCCATGGGCACTAACACACTCTATACCATGCACAGATGTGTAAGTTGCCAGTATGTCATGGGCACGAACACACCCATCATACCAGCACAGATGCTGGCTTTTGAACTTTGCACTGGGAACAATCTGGATGGTCTTTTTCCTCTTGTTCGTCCGGAGGACACGATGTCCATGGTTTCCAAAACCAATTGAAATGTGGGACTCATCAGACCACAGCACACGTTTCCACTTTGCATCTGTCCATTTCAAATGAGCTCGGGCCCAGAGAATGGTGGCGGCATTTTTGGATGTTGCATGAGGTATGGCTTTGCTTTGCATGGTAGAGTTTTAAATTTGCACTTGTTGATGTAGCGACTAACTGTGGTTAACTGCAATGGTTTTCTGAATTGTTCCTGAGCCCACTTTTTAAGATCCTTTACACAGTGTGTTGGTTTATAATGCAGTGCTGCCTGAGGGATCGAAGGTCACGGGCATTCAATGTTGGTTTTCGGCCTTGCTGCTTACGTGTAGAAAGTTCTCCAGATTCTCTGAATCTTCTGATTATATTATGGACTGCAGATGAATGAATCCCTAAGTCCCTTGCAAATGAATGTTGAGAAACATTGTTCTTAAATTGTTGGACTATTTTCTCACACAGTTGTTCACAAAGTGGTGATCCTCACCCCACTTGAGCGCCTTGGGGCAACTGTTTGTTGTGATTTGGCGCTATACAAGAAAAAAGTTGATTGATTGATCTTGCTTGTGAACAGCTGAGCCTTTAGGGGATACTTGCTTTATAACCCAATCATGACACTCACCTGTTTCCAGTTAACCTCTTCACCTGTGGAACGTTCCAAACAGGTGTTCTTTGAGCATTCATCAACTTTCCCAGTCTTTTGTTGCCACTGTCCCAGCTTTTTTGAATGTGTTGCAGGCATCCATTTCAAATGTGCAAATTTGCACAAAAACACAAAAGTCTATCAGTTTGAACATTAAATATCTTGTCTTTGTGGTGTATTCATTTGAATACAGGTTGAAGAGGATTTGTAAATCATTGTATTCTGTTTTCATTTACATTTCACACAATGTCCCAGCTTCACTGGAATTGGGGTTGTAGATCACTGTGGTTTTAGGTTCATGTTTGAGTTGGGTCCTGTTCACTTTGCTTTTGCTTTACTGCATGCTCTTGTCTCGTGTTCAGGGTTTGGTGTGGGTGTGTCTTGTCCCTTCTGTTTGCCACACCCCCTTCCAGATTGTTCTCCCGCACCTGTCTCATTTCCTGATTACCACCTCATCTATTTAAGCCCTGTATGTTTGTGTCCTCACTACCAGTTTCTTGAATTTTACTCGCATCCCAGCTTAACCACAGTTTAGCTCTAGTCTGCCTGTTTCGACCTTGCCTTGTTTTGACCTTGTTTTCATCTCTGCCTCTGAACCCTGTCTTGCCATGTTGTAAACTCTGCTAGATTTTTTGGACCCCGTCTCTGCCTACTCCTGTCTGTTATCTCTGCTTGGCTGATTGGCCACCTGTGTACTGAACCTTTGCTTGTTTGTCAGATAAAGCCTTTTTTCTAACTCCTGCGCCTGCACTGTGAATTGCATTTGTGTCCTACCCTGTTTGAGCCAGGCCTCGGCCCATACCTGACAGTATTTGGCCCTATGAAATCACAGAACTACTAGAACTGGTTCACCTGGATTAGACACACCCAGGGCTGATTACTATCAGCTCTGTTCAGCTAAATCAGTTAACTGGAACTTTTTCAGCAGCACAGACATAGGGTCCTAACCTCTAACACTGTTTTAAGGTCAACAAGAAGTTTTTGAAGAGGTGAAGAAGAAGGTGATTGATCAGCTGATGCCTGGAAGTGTAAGGGTTAACTCCAAACAAGCATGGGGGTGACCATTATCACCCAATGGAGAATGTAGCATGATAGCGAACTTCCCAAAATTGACTGACCTTCCAAAATTTCTCCCTTAGCTGGGCCACGTCTCATCCAAGACATCACAAAGAGCTGAGTGAATGCCACTATATCCACAGTTACAAACAGATTCTGTGAAAAGACTGGCAAGGAAAAACTAACATCTCACCAAGAAGCACACAAAGACTCTTCTGAATTCTGCTAAAATGCACCTTAATGACCTTCAAACCTTTTGGGAAAATGCTGAGCCACAAATAGAACTGTTTGAGAGCCAGAGATCCCATTACATCTTTTGTCAACCAAACACAGAGGTCTACAAAGATAACATCAAATCTGCAGTGGTGTGGAGATGCTGCGAAGACCAAAAGTTTGGGAGCCTTCAAAGTACTGACCAACACCATTGAGACACTTTGTCTGGACCTTAAATAGGCGGGAACCCTTGAATGAGGTTGAACTAAACCAGTTCTAAAAATAAGAATGACTAAAATTTTAAAGACTAAAATCTGTTTACTTCTAGAGGAGGCATAGTCACCCATGAAATTTAGGGAAACATTGCTTTTGTCACAATGATGTAGGACTTTGATAACTGTTTTGCATTAAAAAAATACAACGTTCATTTAAAAGCTGTATTTTGTCTTCACTCACATTGCTTTGTCTAAAGTTAACCCTCTAATGCCTCATGCAAGAAATGTTTGTCAAAATGATACATACGGCATTACAGGGTTAAACTGAATATTAAAACTGCTTCCCAAATGTACTGTTTTTGGGCCTGTTTTCTAAACTGTTAAATATCTCCACCTGGTGTCTATAAGTAGCAGTATTAGACTGCTGCTACTACGTACAACTAGTAGTAGTCCTGTTAACCTACTCATGCACTATAATAACAGCAGTATTAGATGAGATATTGTTTATTTAACTTGTTTATCCACCCCAAAAAATTAATGAATCAATTCAATTTACACAATGGATGCTGTTACTCCAAAAGTGCCGTACTGTCAGACCAGCGCACACCAGTCATGAACAACAAAAAAATAGAAAACATCATGTTATCATGTGGCTTGAATATCAAAACATAAAGATCTTGTTATAACATTAAAACATGAGAGGTTTCACATAATGTGACACTGATCAGTTTTGACTGCACTATGCTTTGTATTTATTTATTTTACATTTTTAATTAATTTGTAAATACTGATGATGTATTTTAATTACTGCATTTGTAGTTCATGAAAATTAATGTGTAAACCTGAAATAAAGTATCAGTATTTAGAATAGAGCCTTTATTGCCATTGCATATATATATATATATATATATATATATATATATATATATATATATATATATATATAATATATATATATATTATATATATATATATATATATAATATATATATATATATACAACAAAACTTGTCCTCTGCATTTTAAACCATCCTAATTATAGTTAGACACAATGTAACCACTAGGATCAGTGGGCAGACACAGTCCAGCGCCCGGGGACCAACTCCAGACATAGACGCTGCCTTGGTCAGGGGCAGAGAAAGGAGCAGACCCGAAATAAGCAAGTTGTTATGGTTAGAGGTCCGGACGCAGACCAAACGGTTCCCCCTACAAAATCAGTCCCCCTTCTTTCACTGCGCATGCGTCTTTTGGAGCGTCAGCAGCAATTCACCCCGATTATCACACCTCGTTTCTGCTAAAACTGACTTTAGAATGATTATAGGGTTTAGTTTGTTAATTACATGTTAGCATTATGGGGTGTTTTGACTAGAATTTTAAGGGAAAAAAGTAATTTAATCCATTTTGGAATAAAGCTGTCACCATAACAAAATGTGAAAAAGTGAAGGCTGTGAATATGAGGTCTATTAGAAAAGAAACCGACCTTTTTTTTTTTTTTTACAAAAATTTGGATTTGAGTTACGTGCGATTACATCAGCCAACCTTGAACCCTTGTGCGCATGCGTGAGTTTTTTCACACCTGTCGGTTATGTCATTCGCCTGTGGGCAGGCTTTGAGTGAGGAGTGGTCCACCCCCTCGTCAGAATTCCTTTGTCTGACTTCTTCCTGAGTAGACTGGGCGCTTTGCTTGATAAAATTTTTTTCAGAACTGTGAGGCACATCGAAGTGGACACCATTCGAGAAAGTCAGCTGGTTTTCGGTGAAAATTTTTTTCACCTCCGTTGGAAGCCTTAAGGACAAGTCGGAACATGTCCAGCTGTTAAAACAGTTTCTCAGATACTCACTCAACTGAAAGCCTCAAAGGCCTGCCTGGTTTTTACAAATGGTTATCAACATGGAGGTGTTTTTCCTGTGGCGGCGCACCGCGCCCGGCTGCCTGCCGACACACCAATCCGTCCGCACGTCTTTCATTACAAATCTTTAACAGTGGAATGTCCGGATAAACTGCTGATCCCGACCTCTTCTGAAAGTTCTCTGTTCTCTCACGACGTCCTCTGGTCAACAGAGGCTTAAATTTGGAGGTTTTCAGCTCGAAACAGGCTGACAGCGGCGCCTCCGAGCGCAGCGCGAGTCCCGCTCCGTGGGAGAGTCCTAAGGCGACAGTAACACTCCATAATCTCTCATCAGCCGTTAAAATTTTCACAGAAAACCAGCTGAATTTCTCGAATGGTGTCCACTTCGATGTGCCTCACGGTTCTGAAAAAATTTTGACAAGCAAAGCGCCCAGTCTCTCAGGAAGAAGTCAGACAAAGGAATTCCGACGGGAGGGGTGGACCACCTCCTCATCAAAGCCTGCCCACAGGCGAATGACGTAACCGACAGGCGTGAAAAACTCACGCATGCGCACGAGGGTTCAAGGTTGTCTGATGTAATCGCACGTGATTCAAATCCAATATTTTTATAAAAAATAAAAAAGTGTCGGTTTTTCTAATAGACCCACGTATTTTCCAGACCACACTGTAAATAAACTTTACTGAAATGAATGATTAGAGACTACGCCTTAGACAGACCAGGTGTTGGATTTCTCAGAGGCAGAGCTTGTCTCCACCAGTCCTGCTCATTTTCAGAACCTTGGAACCAAAACTGCTTTTTACTGCTTAGATTATGCACTGTAAGACAATTTGTAATTGCTGGTCTTACATTGAGTGCAGGGTCAGATGAACAGAAACATTTGTTGGCCATGTAAACAAATTTACTTAGTTTTCAGAGAAACGTTGGGCTGATTTACAACATTACTGTTGGCAAGATGAGGCATTTTTCAGTCAGGCCTTAGGTGGGGGTGACCAACTACATTGTCCATAACCATTTCAGTGCCTTAAGTATGACAGGGTTTCGGGGTTTCATCCACCGTATTGGTTTTCCCACATGTGGTCATCCTCCTTGTGTGATGGGTTTGGACTTAAATTAGTAAAACTTGTATTTTTTAAAACTATGTTTGTTGAATAATGACATGTTTTTGGGGGTGAGGGTGAGTTTGGATAGTAGTATTTATGACTGTTATGTAACTACTTCTTGTGCACTTGGATCCATGGTTTCTCTATGATTTGATGCTTTGAGGCAGCTGTTCAATTCTGCTGGTGTAGTTTTAGCTTCAGCATACTTGTTTTATTGCTGTGTCTGACATATTTGGATTATAAAATGGAGCTGTGCTGTTGCACCATGCTGCCCCACCGGATCCTCTAAAAGTCTGAAGCAGAGTCGGCCCAGATTAGCAGTTGCCTGGGACATTACTTTGGAACACCAAGAGCTGTAAGAATGTTTCTCCATGTAGAACTGGAGCTGTCACAGGAAGCGCATCCACTGTAAAAGTTGTGCCAAAATCCAATGGAGGGACACTGAGGGGGCAAGAACAGCAAGTCAACCCGTGGTTCACCGCATTCACAGTACTATTGTATCGCCTTGGGTCCTGGATAGCAACCATCCAGGCAGACATCAATCTATCCCAACCTCTGTAAAGTTACCATCTACACTCACAGAAACATTTAACCCTAACTTTTAAGATTTATGTAATTTTATTACATGACAAATTGTCATTTACTTTTTTTTTTAGATAATTTTAATAGAAACCTACCAAAAAACCTTACATGATGCATATTCATTACTGTAATAAATCCTATTTATTTGAAATGCATAATCCTCAGCTTATGTATTTAGTATTAATAAAATATAATTACTCCTAAATCAATAATAATGATAGTTATTATTTAAATACATAAAGTATATTGTTTGAATTGCATACTAATTATCAAATCAAATCCATTTTTATTTATATAGCACCAACTCCAAAGAAAACAGTCGCCCCAAGGTGCTTTATATTGTAAGGCAAAAGCCATACAATAATTACAGAAAAACCGCAACGGTCAAAACAACCCACTATGAGCAAGCACTTGGCGACAGTGGGAAGGAAAACTCCCTTTTAACAGGAAGAAACCTCCAGCAGAACCAGGCAATTGGTGTCTTGTATAGGTAACAATTATGTTACCTATACAAGATAAATGGCATAAGTAACATAATTATATTATTTAGAGTAATATATTTATTAATACTAAATACCTAAAGCTGAGGATTATGCATTTCAACTGAATAGGATTTATTACAGTAATGAATATGCATCATGTAAGGTTTTTTTGGTAGGTTTGTATTAAACTTATCTAAAAAGTAAAATGGGAATTTGTCATGTAATAAAATTACATAATCTTAAAAGTTAGGGTTAAATGTTTCTGTGAGTGTATCTGACACTGCCAAGCTGACACGTGCATGTCCTCTTAGCCTTCTCCAGGCCAACAGTTTGGGGAAATGCTGAATTCTTATTGAGTATAAATCTACTTTACAAATTTGTCAAAAGAATAAAAGTAGTTTATTTGAAAACAAAATTAGTATTTAGTAAAAACATTCCAAAACTTAGTAATTCAGGTGGGCACAAAACTCAAAAATCTATTCCAGTAAGCTGCCTTGGAATTTTGAGTTTTGTTAACTTTTTAATTTATATTGTGTGCCAGATTGCAAAGTTTTTTTTTAAATTGTAGACATATTTGTCTTTCATCTTTCTTAAAATATCCTGTTCATCTTCTTACATTAAAAGTACTGCTTTCTCTCTCTCTCACTCTCTCACACCGTCTGACTATATGACCTATGACCTGGATGTGCAGGGTGATGGCGTCCCTCCAGCATGAATGCTGTTACATAATATTGCCGTGACATTGAGCCTTGAGTTCAGGTAAATAGAAAGAGTATTATTTAATCCATCTTGGATATATGACAAAAAAAAAAAAGAGATAATATCTCTGAAGATGCTGCCTGCAACCTGGGCAGATTAAAAATTTTTGTTTGGGCCTATCTGCTGCACTGCAACAACAACCTTCCAGCTGTGCAAGGAGACTAATCCCTGCGTTTTAATCTGCCTGAGCGGGGAGGTGATCCAAGCCCTGGTTCTGAGGCCAACCAGTGCCACAGCGTCGCTCAGACAAACCACAATGCAATGATGAGCGGTTTGGAACTGACCATATGTTGTTGTGTTGTGTGAAGGACTGCAGGTTGAGGATTAAATCTGTGCGTGCTCCTACACAGATGAGCGCTATGGGAGAAAATGTCCACATGACATCTGGTGAGAGTCAAGATCAAACCTCTAGATGGTTGTGGTGGGATTTATGCCTTGGTGTTGTTATTATTTGGCCTCTTATGCTCATATGATGTTTGTGTGTGTATGAGCGGGCACGCCTCCAGTACACTCATAACAGCACGGCTTTGAGGGAGGCCGAAATAGTGTGGGGATTTTTTTTCTCTCCCTCTCTTTCAGCCTAGTTTTCAGCAGTTCTCCTCGTTTCTGCCACACCACTGTGATGATTGCAGGAATGAACCCACCGGGCATTCATCGAGGCTTCCTAAGGAAATATGGTAGGACCATTTGATTACTCCATGAATGTCGTCTTGCGCTAAACCACAGGCCACACCTCTGTGCCACAGTGCATGTCGCTTTCTTTCTTTCTTTCTTTTTTTTTTTAATATTATTACTGTGGCTGTGTGTTTGTTACAGGAATGAGGTCATATTTTGTCATTGCCCTCAGGGGGTTGTTGTGACTTCATTTGGGTTGATTAAAACCACTGATACAGGGCTGGTGTTACTCAACTGTCAGTATGTGTGTGTTTTCTTCATATGCTGGTCTTAAAATGTATATTCTAATAGCCAAGTGGCCTCTGTGTGCGTGTATGTGTGGTATGGCTTAGAGTACGCAAAACCGGAGAGAGCTGACATTTGCCGTTTGGTATGCTTATGTATTTTGGGGTCAAAGATGAATACGGTAAAAACAGAAAGTTGATAGGACTAATATTTTTGGAGAAATTAGCAATTTTAGATTAACAGTGTTGTTAGTGTCATTGATTTATTGTGATTTTGTAGTTCAATTGGTTTAGTCACTTTAGTTATGTTATGTAAATTCATTCATTCATGTTGCCGTTACCATAATTGAGTTCAGTCTCATGTTGCTGACACCTTGAATGAAATGTGTATTGTGTTTGATCTCTACCTTGCTTGTGTCTAAAATTAGAAGCACCTGCATGCAGTGAAGACAAATAGCATGTACGCAACTTTTACCAGGAACAAACAGAGCACAGCTGACATTTGCCGTTTGGTATGTGCATGTATTTTGGGTCAAAGATGAACACTTCAAAAACAGAAAGTTGATAGGACTAATATTTTTTGGAGAAATGAGCAATTTTCAATTAAGTGTTGTTGGTGTCATTGATTATTGTGATTTTGTAGTCAATTGGTTTAGTCACTTTAGTTGAGTTACGTTATGTAAATTCATTCATTCATGTTGCCGTTACCATAATTGAGTTCAGTCTCATGTTGCTGACACCTTGAATGAAATGTGTATTGTGTTTGATCCCCACCTTGCTTGTGTCTAAAATTAGAAGCACCTGCATGCAGTGAAGACAAATAGCATGCACGTGTTATTAGTTCAAATTGTTTAAATTATGTCCAGAATGATTTCTTTATTAGTGCTTGCATTAACTTGGTCCCCCCCACCCTTATTTTTCGCATTAATATAGTTTAAAATGCTTTGTGTCACTTGTAGACTCACCTGTTTTACCTGAAGTAATCGTAGGGCAATACCCATTTGCGTCAGAGGGTGGCAGTATTGGCTTTGTAATGAAGCTGACTGGCGCTGTAATCCTGTTGTAGCAGGAAGCAAGCGCAGTCATTAAGCAGAAGACGGTCAAGATAGCAGCACAGAAAGCCGATAGTCACTGAAGGCTGCTTCTATTTTCTGTTTTACAGGTGAGCAAAGTGCCAAGCATCCCTACAGTTCTGTTAAGTTTATTGTAAGTTGTGGTGCTATATTTATATGTTTAGAATGTAGTCAACGTCCAGGAATAAGGCAGCTAACTACTGCTAGCCTCAGCTGCTAACACAGTGTGTGTGGTGCCTGCCGTAGCGGTCGGCTGAGAGCCATGTGTAAGTGTTAATGGCGTCCATGCTACAATGTAGTAGCCTTATCTTGTACTTTTGTTGTCATGTGAATAAATCATAAGCTCAGAGGTTATGGCAAACAGGAAGCAGGTGCTACAAAAGGTTTAAATCTGCTGCATCTAAATATTGTGTTCAGTAAGTAAGATGTTGAATGATTAATATGAGCAGTTTAGTAGGTACATTCTGTGTTTAACGGTAGAACAGTAATGGTTGCATTATTTGCTTAACGGTAATAATTACATTATTAGTTACTGTATTATTAGTTACTGTATTATTAGTTACTGTATTATTTGTGGCACTGTAATCCTGTTGTAGCAGGAAGCAAGCGCAGTCATTAAGCAGAAGACGGTCAAGATAGCAGCACAGAAAGCCGATACTCACTGAAGGCTGCTTCTATTTTCTGTTTTACAGTTTTACATTGTGAACCATACAATAAAGTCACTGGCACACCAGGTGGGACGTCGTCGTCATTGTACGAGTGTAACAACTTGGTGAGCCAGCCAGGAGGCAGCCGTAAGGACAAGGAAGACACGGCCCCTCTATTAGAGACGAACCTAGAGGAACCAGCACCAACACAACACAAAGATGGAGCAGCTCCAGGATGAGATCAGTGCAGTGTTGTGGACACTTGAGAACCACAGCTCATTAAGGTGTGCCAGCATCTCAAGTGCAGTGAAGCCAGCAAGGGAGGGATTCAGAGGACAGTCCCGTCGGGCCCTGATTCGGCTAGCTGATACCACTTTGGATGAAATCGAAACGAGGGAGGAATCTCATGTGTTCCAGCAGTTCATTCGTGATCTCCAGTCATTATACAGTCATTACAAGAGAATGTTACTGATGATCCAAAACTCAAACTGAGCCTAGTGAAAGACAAAGACTGCAACAAGAGTATATACAGCTTCAGCAGGTTCAGACAGAGGCATGATGTGTTTTAGAGGACAAGATTGAAGCATTGGGGTCCCAGCTCAGCAGCACAACATCTGTAAGAGAGGGAGAAATCAGTCATCCTCCCCCTCCCACAGCACCAGAAGTGACTTTGAGAAAAGACTTCCGGATCTGGGGTCAGATAGGGGAGGCTGGGCAAAAGGACAAATTATCTTTCACAAGTCTGACCAACCAAATTGAGTCTGGGCTTAAGAAAGGCTACTCAGAGACTGAATCATCGAGGCTGTGATTAAAGCAGTAAGCCCTGGCCTTCATCTCCGAGACCTGCTGGAAGTCAAGCAGACCTCACACTTCCCATACTAAGAACCATACTTAGAGGACATTATAAAGTGGACTCATCATCTGACTTGTTGCACAGACTCATGAACATATATCAAGATCCCAAAGAATCAGCGCAAGACTTTCTGTTCAGGGCAATAGAGCTCAGAGAAAAACTGCTCTGGAAGTCTGGTGGTGATGCAGAAGGGGAACAGTTCAGCTCAGACTTAATCCACCGCAAGTTCATGCGCTCACTAGAGACTGGTTTGCTGAGTGAGGCAGTGAAGTTTCAGTTGAAACCTCACCTTAGCAACCTCAAAGTTACAGATGAAGTCCTGATAGAAAAGATAAATGAGGCTGCTAGTCTTGAGCTAGAGCGGCAAAACAAGCTTAGGAGAAACATTACAGTCAAACCACCCAGGGTAAATGAGATGCACACAGGGCAGCCACCCAACATATTCAGTCACCTCAGAATAGTGGAAGAGATGCAAATGATGAAACACAGTTGACAGGGGGTGTGGAAGCCACCACAAAGAAAAAACAAGGACAGAGTATAGAGCTAGACTCAGAGACTGTTAAGTTGATTGAGGGTCTCAAGGCTGATGTTCTTGAGGTGAAGAAAATGTTCAATGAGGCATTAGAGGCAACAAAGTCCAGGCCCGGTACAACCACCCGGACACTGTCAGCTGCAAGATGGGTTAAAGGATGTCAAGTATGCAGAGAGGCTGAAGTTGGTGACACATGTAGACACTGTTATCGCTGTGGGCAGGCAGGCCACCTTTCCCGTGGTTGCAGGCAGAACAGGTTCTCTCAGGGAAACGAGAGGGGGCTGCTGAGCCGGGACCCACAGTAGTCCACCCACTCTCCAGGTCCCAAGCATCCTATGTGCCCCTCCAAAACGCCCCCTCTCCTGTACAGGAACCACCAAGTGACAACACAGCCCCACACTCTGCCATCTCTCAACCAGACAACAGCAGACCGACAGTAGCCCACTCATTCTCTGGGCCCCAAATAAAGTCTGTGTCCCTGCAAAACACCCCATCTTCACTTGGACCCTCAAGTGACCACAGAGACACCCTCCCTGGCATCCCACAGCCGAGCAGCAGCGACCCACCAAGTGGTTATGAGCCCTCACAACGCCAAACCAAGCTCATTAGTCTCATTGGAAGACGATGCCTGGTCCAGTGCCATTTGGACAACATACCAGCTGAGGCTCTATGGGACACTGGAGCTCAGGCGAGCCTCATCAACAATGATTGGCGCAAACAACACCTCCCACACAGCACTGTCAGGCCCCTTTCTGAGCATTTGGGGGCAGAACCACTGGTAGCCTTAGCTGCTAATGGGAGTGAAATCCCATATGATGGATGGGTTGAAATAGAGTTTTACCTGGACTGTGATGCATGCCCTGGAAAGACAGTCTTTGTTCCCATGTTAGTATCCAGTGACCCCAATGTTGCAGAACAACCCATCATTGGATTCAACGTGATTGAAGAAATAGTGGGCAAATGGGGCAAGCGGCAGCCTAAAACACATAATATTCAGAAAATGAGCGGAATCTTCTCAGTGTCGGTGAAAAAAAGCCAAATCAATGTTAAAAATACTACAGACACCAGACCCAAACCACAGTGTGGGGACAGTTCAGACAGGCAAGAGGGGAATACACCTGGCTGCTGAACAGATAACCACCACGTTTGTTCGTGCACGTTGGAGCACAGTTTGCAGGAGAGAGCCTGTTGTTTGTTCCTGATGTTCCATAGACAGAGACAACTGAACAACACACCACGCAGCATCCTGTCCAGCGAAATGAGGTAACTAGCGACCCACAACACAGCCATAAGCCATCTCATTGGGATCCTCCTGTGAAATTAAACCATCTCAGTGAGGACCAGCAGCAGGTTGTGAGGCAGCTGTTAAGAGAGGAGTGTCATGCTTTTGCTTATGACGACAAGGACGTGGGATGCATTCCCAGCTTGAGCATGCACATCACACTGCATGACACTACACCTGTCCAAAAAACCTACATATCCGTGCCAAAACCCCTGCACCAAGAGGTAAAAGAGTACCTCCAAGACCTCCTGAACCGTGGGTGGATTTCAGAGTCAAGGTCACCCTACTCCTCCCCAATCGTCTGTGTCCGGAAGAAGTCAGGTGAATTAAGGTTGTGCTGTGATTACAGGAAGTCGGTGCCAGACAGGCATCCGATTCCCAGGATCCAGGACATGCTCAACTCCCTGCAAGGCAGCTCCTGGTTTTCAGTTCTCGACCAGGGTAAAGCATATCACCAAGGGTTTCTGGACCCAGAGAGCCGGCCCCTATCAGCCTTCATAACACCTTGGGGCTTGTATCAGTGGAACTGCATACCCTTTGGCCTCAGCTCAGCCCCAGCAGAGTTCCAAAGGAGTATGGAGGACTGCCTGAAGGGTCTTTGTGATGTCATCTGCCAACCATACCTAGACAACAACCTAGTCCACTCACCCTCATTCAGCAGCCATGTGGACCACGTCCGTGCTGTCCTGCAGAGATACCAAAAACATGGTGTCAAACTCAGTCCACAGAAATGTGATGTCTTTCAGCAGAAAGTACGTTTTCTTGGCCGTGTGGTATCAGCAGAGGGGTATACCATGGATCCGGCTGAGACTGCTCCAGTTCAAGCTCTTAAAGACAAACCACCAGCCACAGTAGGGGAGTTGAGCAGAGTCCTTGGCTTCCTCTCCTACTACAGGGCCTACATTCCAGACTTCTCTAAAGTGGCAAAAACCGCTTTATCAGCTGCTGGCCCTGCCTCGAGACAGAACTCCATCACTTGTGTCAAAAACAAGGCAAAAAGAGTTAGTACGAAGCACAGGGGCAGGCCACCACCCACTACACCCATCAGTTGGACTCAGAACCACCAGGATGCTCTCAACAAGCTGATTGGCTGTCTAACAGAACCCCCCATTCTAGGTTATCCTGATTTTGCTGAGCCATTCATACTCCACTGTGATGCCTCACAAGAGGGCCTGGGAGCTGTGTTATACCAGCAAAAAGAAGGCAAGATGAAGGTGATTGCATATGGTTCACAGACATTAACACTCCCTGAGAAAAATTATCACATGCATTCCGGGAAGTTGGAATTCTTGGCCTTAAAATGGTCAATCTGTGAACGCTTCAGAGATTACCTTTACTATGCGCCCCATTTTGTTGTTTACACAGACAACAACCCCCTAACATATGTACTGACAACAGCAAAACTGAATGCAACAGGCCATCGTTGGGTGGGCGAATTGGCTGACTTCAACTTCACAATCAGGTATCGACCTGGTAAGAAGAATGCAGATGCTGATGGCCTGTCCAGGTTACCCCTTAACATCAACCAGTACATGGCCCAGTGTACAGCAGAGGTAAAGCAGGATGTAATCAGGGCTGCTGTGGAGAGTACAGTGTTACAGAAACAGAATGTCTTCTGGGACACCACTATAGTCAACCAGAGTGCCATCAGCCTAGTGCAAGACTCCACACCACTGTCTGCTGGAAAGTTGCTCTCCCAAGAGGAAATCAGAACAGATCAAGAGAACGATTGTGTGATTGGTCGTTTCCTGCACTTCAAAGCCAATGACTATCTGCCAAAAGGTCGTGCTCTGAAAGCAGAACCCCCTGATGTCAAAATCCTGCTGAGACAGTGGAATAGACTGCATGTAAATGATGAGGGAGTCCTCTACAGGAGAGCCAATGGCCGAGACCAGCTTGTGCTCCCCAAAGAACACCAGGACACTGTTTTCAGGGAGCTACATAAAGAAATGGGACATCTTGGGGCAGAAAGAACTCTGGGGCTGATAAGAGACAGGTTCTATTGGCCCAGAATGCAAAGTGATGTGGAGCATTTTGTGATGCATGCCTGTGAGTGTCTAAAGCGGAGACGACCAAGCAAGATCATCAGAGCACCACTGACCTCCATTACCACTACTTATCCCTTTGAGCTTGTGTCCATAGACTTTTTACATCTTGAGACCTGCAAACATGGGTATGAGTACATCTTAGTGGTAATGGACCACTTTACACGTTTTGCACAAGCATATGCAACAAAAAACAAGTCAGCAAAAACTGTGGTGGAAAAAGTCTTCAATCACTTTGCACTCACCTTTGGCTTTCCTGTAAGAATCCATCACGACATGGGGAGAGAGTTCGAGAACCAGATGTTTTCCCGGCTGCAAAAGGTCTGTGGTATGCGTGGATCCCACACAACTCCATACCATCCACAAGGCAATGGCCAAGTGGAGCGTTTCAATAGAACACTCCTGTCCATGCTGAGAACACTAACTGACACTGAAAAGGCAGACTGGAAAAGCTCGCTGGCAAAAGTAGTGCATGCCTACAACTGCACACGGAGCGAAGCTACTGGGTTTTCTCCATACTACCTGCTGTTTGGCCGCACACCACGACTCCCGGTAGACATCCTGTTCAACTTACCATCACAGGAGCAGCAAGTCAGCTATGGGGAATATGTGGCAAAATGGCAGTCACAAATGAAGGAGGCCTATGAAATTGCATCAGCAACAGCTCAGAAAGAAGCATCAAGAGGAAAAAATCATTATGACCAAAAGACCTACGGAGCCCAACTCCATCCTGGAAGCAGAGTCCTGCTCCGCAACCTTACTGAAAGAGGAGGACCTGGCAAGCTTCGTTCACACTGGGAGGATGCTGTGTATGTGGTGGTGAGTCAAAAGAGCCCTGACATTCCTGTCTTTGAGATCAAACCAGAGAGGGGAGGAAGAAGCCGCACAGTACACAGGAACTTGTTGCTCCTGTTGTGAAAGTGTAGTGACACGGACCCACAACAGGGGGCGTAAATGAACGGACAATGAAAGAGTCAAATATGAACACTTCACTGTTGTGAAAAGCACAACCAAACACAGCAGATTACAGAATATGTACAATAGTCAATTAGCAAAGGTGACGTGTGGGCAGGCTCGAGGATAGAGGACGTCTGTCCTGAGAAGAACCGGAACCACACGATTTCCTCCGCCACCGAACCTGGAGAATACTGGAGCCGCCAAATCCCGAACACCCCAGGTGGCCACTGTCTCCGCGTGTCGGATCTGGTACTGCTGGCGAGGAGCAGAGACAATCAGATGTGGGTGTGTGAACACCCAGTAACTACAACGGTGGGAATTCCACCTCCACCTCTAACACACACTCGTGCAGTGTCTGAGTAACCACTTATCTGGATATGCAGGCTGAGAAGGTTACCTCCTAAGGTAGACGATATCCAGGCAACGAGGTGGAGATGACGTCCGGTCTTTATGGAGTGGGATGATGAAGTGTAGCTGGGTGACAGCTGTCAAGAGATAATGAGTGACAGCTGTCACCCCCGGCTGTGTCCGTGGCGGCAGCGCCCTCTCGTGCCTGAAGCCCGCACTTCAGGCAGGGCGCCCTCTGGTGGTGGGCCAGCAGTACCTCCTCTTCTGGCGGCCCACACAACAGGACCCCCCCCTCAACGGGCGCCTCCTGGCGCCCGACCAGGCTTGTCCGGGTGACGGCGGTAGAAATCGGCCAGGAGGGCCGGGTCCAGGATGAAGCTCCTCTTCACCCAGAAGCGTTCTTCAGGTCCATACCCCTCCCAGTCCACCAAATACTGGAACCCCCGGCCCATCCAACGGACGTCCAGGAGCCGGCGCACTGTCCAAGCCGGCTCCCCGTCGATGATCCGGGCAGGAGGCGGCGCCGGTCCGGGAGCACAGAGGGGCGAGGTGTGGTGGGGTTTGATTCTTGACACGTGAAAAACCGGGTGGATCCGCAGTGAAGCTGGGAGTCGGAGCTTCACTGCGGCAGGACTGAGGATTTTGAGGATTTCATACGGTCCAATGTACCTGTCCTTGAGCTTTGGAGAGTCCACCTGGAGGGGGATGTCCTTTGTGGATAGCCACACCTCCTGCCCAGGCTGGTAAGCAGGGGCTGTGGACTGCGGTCTGCATGGGTCTTCGCCCTCGTCCGGGCCTTTAACAAGGCAGAACGGGCGAAGCGCCACACCCGACAGCACTTCCGCAGGTGGGCCTGGACCGAGGGCACACCGACCTCTCCCTCCACCACGGGAAACAACGGGGGCTGATACCCCAAACACACCTCAAATGGGGAGAGGCCGGTGGCAGAGGACACCTGGCTGTTATGTGCGTACTCGATCCAGGCCAGATGTTCACTCCAGGCCGTCGGGTGGGTGGACGTCACACAGCGCAGGGCTTGCTCCAATTCCTGATTGGCCCGTTCTGCCTGTCCATTGGTCTGCAGGTGATACCCGGACAAGAGGCTCACAGTGGCCCCCAGTTCCCGGCAGAATCTCCTCCAGACGTGTGAGGAAAACTGGGGACCATGATCAGAGACGATGTAGGTAGGTATCCCATGCAGACGGACGACGTGGTGGACCAGGAGGTTTGCAGTCTCCTGGGCCGTGGGGAGCTTCGCAAGGGCCACGAAGCAAGGACCTGAAGTACATGCTGGACATGAGTCTCAGGGTCCGGGGAAAAGATGAGAATATCGTCCAGATATACGAAGACGAATCGGTGCAGGAAGTCCTGCAAGACATCGTTTACCAAAGCTTGGAACGTTGCGGTGGCGTTAGTGAGGCCGAACGGCATGACCAGGTACTCAAAGTGACCTAATCGGGTGTTAAATGCCGTCTTCCATTCGTCTCCCTTCCGGACCCGAACCAGGTGATACGCATTCCGAAGATCCAATTTTGTAAAGATTTTGGCTCCATGCAGGGGGGTGAACACGGAATCCAACAAGGGCAACGGGTATCGATTGCGAACCGTAATCTCATTCAGCCCCCTGTAATCAATGCATGGACGGAGTCCGCCATCTTTCTTGCCCACAAAAAAGAAACCTGCACCCATCGGGGAGGTGGAATTTCGGATCAACCCGGCAGCTAATGAGTCCCGGATATAGGTCTCCATTGATTCGCGTTCAGGTCGTGAGAGGTTGTACAGCCTGCTGGACGGGAACTCCACGCCTGGTATCAAATCAATGGCACAATCGTACGGACGGTGCGGAGGAAGGGTGAGTGCCAGATCTTTGCTGAAGACGTCAGCAAGATCGTGGTACTCAACCGGCACCGCTGTCAGATTGGGAGGGACTTTGACCTCCTCCTTAGCCTGTAAACCGGGAGAAACCGAGGATCCTAAACACACCCAATGGCAGGTTTCGCTCCACTGAACCACCACCCCAGACGGCCAATCAATCCGGGGATTGTGTTTCAACATCCAAGGGAAGCCAAAAATCACGCGGGAGGTAGAAGGAGTCACAAAAAACTCGATCTCCTCCCGATGATTCCCAGACACTACCAGAGTTACTGGTTGTGTCTTGTGCATGATTAAAGGGAGAAGGGTGCCATCTATCAATCAATCAATCAACTTTTTTCTTGTATAGCGCCAAATCACAACAAACAGTTGCCCCAAGGCGCTCCACATTGCAAGGCAAGGCCATACAATAATTATGAAACACAGTCTACGTCTAAAGCAACATAACCAAGGGATGGTCCAGGGTCACCCGATCCAGCCCTAACTATAAGCCTTAGCGAAAAGGAAAGTTTTAAGCCTAATCTTAAAAGTAGAGAGGGTATCTGTCTCCCTGATCTGAATTGGGAGCTGGTTCCACAGGAGAGGAGCCTGAAAGCTGAAGGCTCTGCCTCCCATTCTACTCTTACAAACCCTAGGAACTACAAGTAAGCCCGCAGTCTGAGAGCGAAGCGCTCTAATGGGGTAATATGGTACTATGAGGTCCCTAAGATAAGATGGGACCTGATTATTCAAAACCTTATAAGTAAGAAGAAGAATTTTAAATTCTATTCTAGCATTAACAGGAAGCCAATGAAGGGAGGCCAACACGGGTGAGATATGCTCTCTCCTGCTAGTCCCCGTCAGTACTCTAGCTGCAGCATTCTGAACCAACTGAAGGCTTTTTAGGGAACTTTTAGGACAACCTGATAATAATGAATTACAATAGTCCAGCCTAGAGGAAACAAATGCATGAATTAGTTTTTCAGCATCACTCTGAGACCAGACCTTTCTGATTTTAGAGATATTGCGTAAATGCAAAAAGGCAGTCCTACATATTTGTTTAATATGCGCTTTGAATGACATATCCTGATCAAAAATAACTCCAAGATTTCTCACAGTATTACTAGAGATCAGGGAAATGCCATCCAGAGTAACGATCTGGTTAGACACCATGCTTCTAAGATTTGTGGGGCCAAGTACAATAACTTCAGTTTTATCTGAGTTTAAAAGCAGGAAATTAGAGGTCATCCATGTCTTTATGTCTGTAAGACAATCCTGCAGTTTAGCTAATTGGTGCGTATCCTCTGGCTTCATGGATAGATAAAGCTGGGTATCATCTGCGTAACAATGAAAATTTAAGCAATACCGTCTAATAATACTGCCCAAGGGAAGCATGTATAAAGTGAATAAAATTGGTCCTAGCACAGAACCTTGTGGAACTCCATAATTAACTTTAGTCTGTGAAGAAGATTCCCCATTTACATGAACAAACTGTAATCTATTAGACAAATATGATTCAAACCACCGCAGCGCAATGCCTTTAATACCTATGACATGCTCTAATCTCTGTAATAAAATTTTATGGTCAACAGTATCAAAAGCAGCACTGAGGTCCAACAGAACAAGCACAGAGATAAGTCCACTGTCCGAAGCCATAAGAAGATCATTTGTAACCTTCACTAATGCTGTTTCTGTACTATGATGAATTCTAAAACCTGACTGAAACTCTTCAAATAGACCATTCCTCTGCAGGTGATCAGTTAGCTGTTTTACAACTACCCTCTCAAGAATCTTTGAGAGAAAAGGAAGGTTGGAGATTGGCCTATAATTAGCTAAGATAGCTGGGTCAAGTGATGGCTTTTTAAGTAATGGTTTAATTACTGCCACCTTAAAGGCCTGTGGTACATAACCAACTAACAAAGATAGATTGATCATATTTAAGATTGAAGCATTAAATAATGGTAGGACTTCCTTGAGCAGCCTGGCAGGAATGGGGTCTAATAAGCATGTTGATGGTTTGGATGAAGTAACTAATGAAAATAACTCAGACAGAACAATCGGAGAGAAAGAGTCTAACCAAATACCGGCATCACTGAAAGCAGCCAAAGATAACGATACATCTTTGGGATGGTTATGAGTATTTTTTTCTCTAATAGTCAAAATTTTGTTAGCAAAGAAAGTCATGAAGTCATTACTAGTTAAAGTTAATGGAATACTCAGCTCAATAGAGCTCTGACTCTTTGTCAGCCTGGCTACAGTGCTGAAAAGAAACCTGGGGTTGTTCTTATTTTCTTCAATTAGTGATGAGTAGAAAGATGTCCTAGCTTCACGAAGGGCTTTCTTATAGAGCAACAAACTCTTTTTCCAGGCTAAGTGAAGATCTTCTAAATTAGTGAGACGCCATTTCCTCTCCAACTTACGGGTTATCTGCTTTAAGCTACGAGTTTGTGAGTTATACCACGGAGTCAGACACTTCTGATTTAAAGCTCTCTTTTTCAGAGGAGCTACAGCATCCAAAGTTGTCTTCAATGAGGATGTAAAACTATTGACAAGATACTCTAACTCCCTTACAGAGTTTAGGTAGCTACTCTGCTCTGTGTTGGTATATGACATTAGAGAACATAAAGAAGGAATCATATCCTTAAACCTAGTTACAGCGCTTTCTGAAAGACTTCTAGTGTAATGAAACTTATTCCCCACTGCAGGGTAGTCCATCAGGGTAAATGTAAATGTTATTAAAAAATGATCAGACAAAAGGGAGTTTTCAGGGAATACTGTTAAGTCTTCTATTTCCATACCATAAGTCAGAACAAGATCTAAAATATGATTAAAGTGGTGGGTGGACTCATTTACTTTTTGAGCAAAGCCGATAGAGTCTAATAATAGATTAAATGAAGTGTTGAGGCTGTCATTCTCAGCATCTGTGTGGATGTTAAAATCGCCCACTATAATTATCTTATCTGAGCTAAGCACTAAGTCAGACAAAAGGTCTGAAAATTCACAGAGAAACTCACAGTAACGACCAGGTGGACGATAGATAATAACAAATAAAACTGGTTTTTGGGACTTCCAATTTGGATGGACAAGACTAAGATACAAGCTTTCAAATGAATTAAAGCTCTGTCTAGGTTTTTGATTAATTAATAAGCTGGAATGGAAGATTGCTGCTAATCCTCCGCCCCGGCCCGTGCTACGAGCATTCTGACAGTTAGTGTGACTCGGGGGTGTTGAATCATTTAAACTAACATATTCATCCTGCTGTAACCAAGTTTCTGTTAGGCAGAATAAATCAATACGTTGATCAATTATTATATCATTTACCAACAGGGACTTAGAAGAAAGAGACCTAATGTTTAATAGACCACATTTAACTGTTTTAGTCTGTGGTGCAATTGAAGGTGCTATATTATTTTTTCTTTTTGAATTTTTATGCTTAAATAGATTTTTGCTGGTTATTGGTGGTCTGGGAGCAGGCACCGTCTCTACGGGGATGGGGTAATGAGGGGATGGCAGGGGGAGAGAAGCTGCAGAGAGGTGTATAAGACCACAGCTCTGCCTCCTGGTCCCAACGCTAGACAGTCACAGTTTGGAGGATCCCAAAAAATTGGCCAGATTTCTAGAAATGAGAGCTGCTCCCTCTAAAGTGGGATGGATGCCGTCTCTCCTAACAAGACCAGGTTTTCCCCAGAAGCTTTGCCAATTATCAATGAAGCCCACCTCATTTTTTGGACACCACTCAGACAGCCAGCAATTCAAGGAGAACATGCGGCTAAACATGTCACTCCCGGTCTGATTGGGGAGGGGCCCAGAGAAAACAACAGAGTCCGACATTGTTTTTGCAAAGTTACACACCGATTCAATGTTAATTTTAGTGACCTCCGATTGGCGTAACCGAGTGTCATTACTGCCGACGTGAATTACAATCTTACCAAATTTACGCTTAGCCTTAGCCAGCAATTTCAAATGTCCTTCGATGTCGCCTGCTCTGGCCCCCGGAAGACAATTGACAATGGTTGCTGGTGTCGCTAACTTCACATTTCTCAAAACAGAGTCGCCAATAACCAGAGTTTGATAGTGCCCGCACCTGCAATGGTGAAGGAAGATCACCAGAGGGAGCCCTGCTTCCCTAGCCCATCTGCTATCCAGCAGATTCCCTTCTGACCCCGTGTCCACCAGTGCTGGGGCTTGAAGGGTTAAATCCCCACTCAGGATTGTAACTGGGAGTCGTGTGGCAATACGTGTGTGTCCCATGTGCATGTTATGACCCCCCTTTAGCCCAGTCTCTAAAGGCGAGTGCTGTCGTTTTGGCCGTTTGGGGCAGTTTCTCTGTATATGCTCCTTTGAGCTGCAGAAAAAACAGTCCCCGTGGACCAGCCTCCTCATTCTGTCATTTGATCTTATATTGGTCCTGCGCATTTCCCTAGCAACACCAGCAGGGGGTGCTGTTGCCCCACGGAGCGCTGTGGCTGTGGAGCGTGGGGAGGGCGGAACCTTTTCACACCCGGAAGGGAGAGGGACGGCGCGTGCCCGGCCACGTCCTTCGTCTCGCTCCCGACGGCGTTCCTCTAACCGATTGTCTAACCGTATAACGAGATCAGTAAGTCCATCCAAATCCCGCGGTTCGTCCTTGGCCACCGGGTGCTCCTGCAGGACCGACGACAGTCCGTTTAAGAAGGCGGCGCGGAGCGCAGCGTTATTCCAGCCGGACCTCGCAGCCGCAATGCGGAAGTCGACTGCATAAGCGGCTGCGCGCCGGCGTCCCTGTCTCATTGACAGCAGCACAGTTGAAGCGGTCTCTCCCCTGTTAGGGTGGTCAAACACGGTTTTGAACTCCCTCACAAACCCAGTGTACGTATGAAGAAGCCGTGAATTTTGCTCCTAAAGTGCCGTAGCCCAAGCGCGTGCCTCTCCTCGAAGCAGATTAATTACATAAGCTACTTTACTAGCATCAGACGCGTACATGATGGGACGTTGTGCAAAGACGAGCAAACACTGCATGAGAAAGTCCACGCACGTCTCCACACAACCTCCGTACGGCTCTGGGGGGCTTATGTATGCTTCAGGGGATGGTGGGAGGGGTTGTTGAATGACCACTGGAACATTCATATCCTGCACAGGGTCGGCAGGAGGAGGAGCTGCAGCAGCGCCCTGAGCGCTCGCTGCCACCTGTGCGGAGAGAGCCTCCACCCTGCGGTTCAGGAGGATGTTTTGCTCGGTCATCTGATCCAACCGAGCCGTAAAGGCGGTGAGGATGTGCTGCAACTCACCAATCACGCCTCCTGCAGACGCCTGTGCACCCTGCTCTCCCATTGGCCATTCAATGGCTGGGTGACGCCCCTTGGAGTCCATGACGCTGGCCGAGATATCCTGTTGTGAAAGTGTAGTGACACGGACCCACAACAGGGGGCGTAAATGAACGGACAATGAAAGAGTCAAAGATGAACACTTTACTGTTGTGAAAAGCACAACCAAACACAGCAGATTACAGAATATGTACAATAGTCAATTAGCAAAGGTGACGTGTGGGCAGGCTCGAGGATAGAGGACGTCTGTCCTGAGAAGAACCGGAACCACACGATTTCCTCCGCCACCGAACCCGGAGAATACTGGAGCCGCCAAATCCCGAACACCCCAGGTGGCCACTGTCTCCGCGTGTCGGATCTGGTACTGCTGGCGAGGAGCAGAGACAATCAGATGTGGGTGTGTGAACACCCAGTAACAACAACGGTGGGAATTCCACCTCCACCTCTAACACACACTCGTGCAGTGTCTGAGTAACCACTTATCTGGATATGCAGGCTGAGAAGGTTACCTCCTAAGGTAGACGATATCTCGGCAACGAGGTGGAGATGACGTCCGGTCTTTATGGAGTGGGATGATGAAGTGTAGATGGGTGACAGCTGTCAAGAGATAATGAGTGACAGCTGTCACCCCCGGCTGTGTCCGTGGCGGCAGCGCCCTCTCGTGCCTGAAGCCCGCACTTCAGGCAGGGCGCCCTCTGGTGGTGGGCCAGCAGTACCTCCTCTTCTGGTGGCCCACACAACAGGACCCCCCCCTCAACGGGTGCCTCCTGGCGCCCGACCAGGCTTGTCCGGGTGACGGCGGTAGAAATCGGCCAGGAGGGCCGGGTCCAGGATGAAGCTCCTCTTCACCCAGGAGCGTTCTTCAGGTCCATACCCCTCCCAGTCCACCAAATACTGGAACCCCCGGCCCAACGGCCCACACAACAGCTCCCATGTGACAGCCTACCTGTGGAAAAGCCAGGGACAAGCAAGCAGGACAAAAGAAAGAGAGGCCTGAGACAAAACAAAGGGAGAGCTCAGCAAGAGTCGCAACTTCAGGAAACAGACATGGAAAGTGAGGATGAAAGTGAACTTGTGTGGAGGTTCTCACACCAACACAACTGTAATGGCAGAGATGATGCTCCAACTCCTGAAACTGAGGCCTCGAAACAACAAATGGAAGCACAGCAGACAAGAGACTGTGAGCCAGAAATACAGGCTGTGGAAGAAGAGGAACCTGAGCTGCAGACATCACAGGATTTACAGGGGCAACAAAAAGACCAAACATTTGATGAAGAGGAGCAACACCAGCAAGGAGAGAGAGACTCTGACATAGATCCAGGGCCATCACCTCGGGCCCAGCACATCCACCCCCCGAGAGAGCGACGGCGGCCAAGGATGCTGATGTACGACACGTTGGGACAACCAACTGTCAGGCAAGCTGGGATGGACAGCAATGAGGTGGGCGCAGCAACACCTTGCTCCTAGACTGTGGAGACTATGGGTGCCCACAGAAACACAGACAATTTGCTAGAGACTAAAGTAAGAAATTGCTAGCAGGTCAAATACACTAACATTAGGAATGGAAAATAGTTTGAACTGACATTGACAAGAATGGACAACAAAAACATTAATCTTTAGTACATACTGTAGTGCCACAGACGCTAATTTAGCTGATGATAAACATGTTATGGTGCTTCAGACTGTAGACACTGGGAGTGTGGTAACAGACTAATGTGGAGTGTTGGCCGATTAGTGAGTCTAGTTACAGTAGGATGTCTATAAGTCAAAAAAAAAAAAAAAAGAAAAAAAAAAAGGTTATCCTTTACGAGAACTAGTATTCTGCATCATTAGAGCAGTACAACAGTCTACTATGGGTTTAGATGTATTTAACACAGTATAAAAGGGTTCTGCCACTATACAGCATAGCGGTTGTTTGAGAAAAGGCACCAGTAGTGCAGTAATAAGTGTGTATGGAGTTTAAAAAAAAATGTATAACCTTTTTTTTTCTTTTGTTTAAGTAGGGGAGGGTGTGGCACCCTGGACATGTTATTAGTTCAAATTGTTTAAATTATGTCCAGAATGATTTCTTTATTAGTGCTTGCAATTAACTTGGTCCCCCCACCCTTATTTTTCTCATTACTATAGTTTAAAATGCTTTGTGTCACTTGTAGACTCACCTGTTTTACCTGAAGTAATCGTAGGGCAATACCCATTTGGGTCAGAGGGTGGCAGTATTGGCTTTGTAATGAAGCTGACTGGCACTGTAATCCTGTTGTAGCAGGAAGCAAGCGCAGACGGTCAAGATAGCAGCACAGAAAGCTGATACTGAAGGCTGCTTCTATTTTCTGTTTTACAGTTTTACATTGTGAACAGTACAATAAAGTCACTGGCACACCAGGTGAGACGTCGTCGTCATTGTACGAGTGTAACACACGCAACTTTTACCAGGGACAAACAGAGCACAGCTGACATTTGCCGTTTGGTATGCGCATGTATTTTGGGTCAAAGATGAACACTGTGAAAACAGAAAGTTGATAGGACTAATATTTTTGGAGAAATTAGCAGTTTTAGTTTAACAGTGTTGTTAGTGTCACTGATTTATTGTGATTTTGTAGTTCAGTTGGTTTAGTCACTTTAGTTGAGTTATGTAAATTCATTCATTCATGTTGCTGTTTCCATAATTGAGTTCAGTCTCATGTTGCTGACACCTTGAATGAAATGTGTATTGTATTTGATCTCCACCTTGTATGTTTGTGTCTAAAATTAGAAGCACCTGCATGTAGTGAAGACAAATAGCATGCATGCAACTTTTACTAGGGACAAACAGATCACAGCTGACATTTGCTGTTTGGTATGCTTATGCTTGGTATGCTGGGTCAAAGTTGAATGCATCAATTTTTATTTAATACACTACATGGCAGCTGCCATCTTGGTTAGGGTTATTATGTGTTGTCAGCCATTAGATTAAACAGAAATACATGATGTGCTGACTTAAACTTGGGTTAAAGTGATCTGGAAATGCCATTTTGTGCAGCGTTCAGGTGCAGCAACAAGCTGACAAAGGATTGTGGTGTGACCTTTCATAAGTGAGTATTATATGTAATATTAATGATTTGGGGAAATTACTAAAATCTCTGAAAAGCAGGGGTGGTGGCCAAGTGGTTAATGCGCTTGGTTTCAGTTCAGAAGGTTCCGGGTTCAAATCCCACCCCTGCCACATTTCTCCATGTAATGTGGAGTTGCGTCAGGAAGGGCATCCAGCGTAAAACTTGTGCCAATTAAACATGCAGATCCACCTTGGATTTGCTGTGGCGACCCCAAGTGCAAAACAAGGGAGCAGCCGAAGGGACTACTTTACTAAAATCTCTGAAAAAAAGGTTAGTAAATGATTTAGTTTTTAGCATAGATCTATATTCTGTAAAGTAGTGACTTCAGTTTTACTGCCTGAATGCTTTGTCGTGATAAATATCTCACCATTCGTTTAGTGATTCAGTTAGAAGTCTCACTTTCATAAATCTCAATTGATCCCTTTTTAATTCACCTCGGGTTTTTCCTTCACATCACGTTTTACATCTTGAGATTTTCTGTAAGAGCAAATTCATAGAAAGGAAATGTTGCTAACCATCTTTGACATTGTATATTTTGCTACTAATATAAGAATTTTCAGAAGTGAGATTAATTTCTGTTTGATATGTTTCCCAATGTAGTGTGTCAGTTTTCTTTCATCTTGGTCTGGAAATTATTTCCCATCTTTATCATGACTTCATAATGAAATTAATTCAGGATCAGACTAGTATCTTGTGTCATGGCAGACAGTTTGTTTATATATGTTTCTGTTTGACAAACTGATGGCATTATTTTTTTTATCTTGATATATATAAACAAAATTCATAACTCCAGGTGAACTCTTCACAACATCTGGACTGGGACTAACAAATTCATTCAAGTCTATTATATAAATAGATTATATATTAAAACTATATATATTGAAATTCATATAAATAGTCTGGTCCTCTTCTGTATTTGTTTTGACAAACAGTGGCTGCACAAATGTGGGACTGAGTTTGAATTAATGTAACAGCACAGAAAATACAGATTTATGGTATAATTCCCATTGATTTCTATTTATGCCTGGTTGATGGCGGCATTCTGGCCAGTGAAGGAGCTGATTGTCCTGGTTCTCCATCTAGTGATTAAATAGAAATCCATGGGTCAGACCCACAATGGATGAAAACTTTTCATGCTCAATTTAGTACTTTTGCTGTTAGCACTTATTTCTCCATACGGAAATGCAAAAACTCTATAGTCCATTTCATACACTCCATTAGTAACTGCTAGCTTCAAGCTATTATCCCTGTCTGTAGTTTTGTTTACGGTTGCACACATCTCACTTTTATAAGAGATTTATAGTTCCTTTATTCTAATAAAGGACTAATTATGCATGAATTAAGGACTAATTCATGCATTTATTTCCTCTAGGCTGGACTATTGTAATTCATTATTATCAGGTTGTCCTAAAAGTTCCCTGAAAAGCCTTCAGTTAATTCAAAATGCTGCAGCTAGAGTACTGACGGGGACTAGAAGGAGAGAGCATATCTCACCCATACTGGCCTCTCTTCATTGGCTTCCTGTTAATTCTAGAATAGAATTTAAAATTCTTCTTCTTACTTATAAGGTTTTGAATAATCAGGTCCCATCTTATCTTAGGGACCTCGTAGTACCATATCACCCCAATAGAGCGCTTCGCTCTCAGACTGCAGGCTTACTTGTAGTTCCTAGGGTTTGTAAGAGTAGAATGGGAGGCAGAGCCTTCAGCTTTCAGGCTCCTCTCCTGTGGAACCAGCTCCCAATTCAGATCAGGGAGACAGACACCCTCTCTACTTTTAAGATTAGGCTTAAAACGTTCTTTTTTGCTAAAGCTTATAGTTAGGGCTGGATCAGGTGACCCTGAACCATCCCTTAGTTATGCTGCTATAGACTTAGACTGCTGGGGGTTCCCATGATGCACTGAGTGTTTCTTTCTCTTTTTGCTCTGTATGCACCACTCTGCATTTAATCATTAGTAATTGATCTCTGCTCCCCTCCACAGCATGTCTTTTTCCTGGTTCTCTCCCTCAGCCCCAACCAGTCCCAGCAGAAGACTGCCCCTCCCTGAACCTGGTTCTGCTGGAGGTTTCTTCCTGTTAAAAGGGAGTTTTTCCTTCCCACTGTTGCCAAGTGCTTGCTCACAGGGGGTCGTTTTGACCGTTGGGGTTTTTCCGTAATTATTGTATGGCCTTGCCTTACAATATAAGGTGCCTTGGGGCAACTGTTTGTTGTGATTTGGCGCTATATAAATAAAATTGATTTGATTTGATTTGATTTATTCAGTAGTCGTTAGCATCGTGCACCATCTTGGATACCTATACAGTACAAATGAAGACAGATTCACTTGTCTTCATTCAAAGTAAGTCTCACCTGTTGTAACAATGACTGTGTTCCAATTTAGCGGCTGTACGTTGTAACGCTGTAATGGTCTGCCATGTCATACTGTTTGTGGCATGACTAGACTGTCCCATTTGAGAGGTTGCTTGTGAAGTGACCCATGTTCACAGCCTTCATTCACTCGCTAACGAAGGATACGTCAGGCGATAGAATTAGAGAGACTGGAAGGCCAACTCAAGATCTCGTTCCATTGTGTTCCGTTTGTGAGCTTCTAACCCAGAGATTTCAGCTACTCGGGCGCGAGAGTTGAGGTAATTCACTTCCAGTCATCTGGCAGCAATAACACCAGATGTGCTTGTAAAGGGCAGTTTCTGTGTGTTTTCTTATGCTTTCTGCCATGGCTTCAGCAAGTTATCCCCTCGAACTATGTTCAAAGTGTAGCTTGAGTGAAGTTCTTGTTGATTTGACATCGTATTCAGGCCAAAACTTGTTAATATTATTGAGCATGCAGACTGTCAGCAACTGTGGTGGAAAATCACGGTCAATAATAATAAATTTTTCATAAAACGTCTATAAAAGTACAATAAAAGCACAAATTCTTTGTCATTTAAAAAAGCATAATAGTGAAACTCATAAATATAACAGTATAAAACTCGTAAATAGCACAGTAAAAGTCCCTCAGATAAAACAGTATTTAGAGTAAAACAGAAATCAGCAGTATTCACAGAATTAACTGAGTTAATCTTGTTAAATCCATATAAACATACAGTAGAAAGGTGAATATATTAATGATACAAGGATGACACGATAAAGCATAAAGGCTTATTTCCATTGTGGTCCATGTGAGGCTAAAACTTGACAATGAGGAGCTCGATTAAATACATACAGATTGCAAAGACATTATAATCTCACCATTTAATGTAAGTAGCATTAAGTGTAAAGTTTATATATAATCTTTTGAACTGAATTACCAATGAAATAAAATAAGTACAAATTGAACAGAGAACAATACGATCTTAATAAATTAAAATAAATAGCAACTGTATGCCTGTGGAAGCGTAGACATCAACAAAATTAGCACCAAGTTTAAGACAAAAAAAACCCAGCAAATAACACAAGAGATTCAGACTAAAAAAATAATGGACTAGAAGATAAGATCATCTTTTGGACCAGAAATCACATAAAAAAAAATAAAAAATAAAAGGGTGGTGTGATCCTCTTCCCTTAGCTGACTGAATAAAATTGACTTCAACTGTCTTTTAAAACTTGCCTTGTTGCAGATCGACTGCAAGATCTATATTTTATGTAAGATATATTTTAGCTGAATAGCTCCCGACATGTGGGATACGTGGATTATATCTTGATCTTTCAACCAAACTGGTTGTTTCCAAACCTTTGCAGCAATAACAGTTCGGCACCGACGAAGCATTTTCATTTTGAGAGCAGCGTGACTTTGTGAACGATAATCGGGGCAGCTACAAATTGTAAGGCTCTGTAAATTATTCAGACTAATTGATCAAAATATATGTTAATGTTTAACCTTATTTTGTGATATTTGATGTCGTTGATTCCCAGCAGAATATTGGAGTTTATAATACTGTACCTGTGAACGCAGCACTGGCTGCAGAGCAAAAGATTGCAAGTGAAGAACCCCAAGTCCTCTCATGCATGCGGGGTACAACCTCAGCCCCGAGATCAAAAGTTGCAGTTCCATCTCTCTACTTCTATGATAAGGTGGATCCTTCAAGGCCCAAACAATTCCATGAGTCACTGCACAATTTTTTTTCAAGACAAAACAGTTGGTAAGTTTCAAAAAACACAAAAGGACACTTTAAGCTTTGTATGTACAACCGTAGATAAGTAATATTTATAAGTAAAGCATAAATAAATAGAGAAAATAATGACTAAACTACCTGTAACACCAATTACGTGATCTTGGTGTATGCAGTTGTACCAGAAAAACACTCCCTGGGCTAGAATGCCTCATTTCAGAATAGTGGAGAAGCTTGAATCTTCGACTGGACTGGGTTGCTTGACGCGAGGACGTTTCACTTCAAATCACAGAAGCTTCCTCAGCTAAAATTCTTGCTCTGGTAGTCTGACTTCTATCTTGTGAAACAAAGTGCAGAAGTCCCAGAGAACAAAGAGACCAGATAGAAAGGAGACGGAGACAAGAAGAAGAGGAGTGTCTCTCCCTTATTTAGCAGGAGTAGGGGAAAAACTACAGAAAATCTTCAGACAGCACAAAATCCCAGTTTACTTTAAACCGGTTAACACCTTGAGACAGAAATTAGTTCACCCTAAGGACATGATCCCTAGTTACAAACAGAGCAATGTAGTGTATTCTGTAACAAACACTACATAGGTGAGACTAAGCAACCTTTACACAACAGGCTATACCAGCACCGCAGAGAGGGCACCAGTGGATCTCAGTCTGCAGTTCATCTCCACCTTGAAGACACCAACCACACGTTTGAGGACAAGGAAGTTAAAATCTTAGCCAGAGAGAAGAAATGGTTTGAGAGAGGGGTCAAAGAGGCTTTCTATGTGAAACAGTTGAAACCCAGCCTTAACCGAGGAGGGGGTCTGAGACACGCTTTGTCCCCTGTTTACAATGGGGTACTCAGGTCAAAGCAGTTTCAGTCTTTTGTTCATGCTAATGAGTCAGCTGCCCTGTCATTAGGAGGGTGCTAACTAGAGCACAATAGGTGCTAATTAGAGCTATTGTTTAGTCACTAGCATATAGCAGTCTGTCTCTCGGTAGGAAAGGTCTGGTTAGGTTTAAAACTCCAGCTTTTGTGGCTTCTGTTTATTCTTCTCTACAAGAGTCAAGACAGAGGTCAGATTACCAGAGCAAGAATTTTAGCTGAGGAAGCTTCTGCGATTTGAAGCGAAACGTCCTCGCATCAAGCAACCCAGTCCAGTCGAAGATTCAAGCTTCTCCACTATGGAAACCACCTGGACAACTGAGAGCCTACACAGAAACATTTCAGAATAATTTGTTGTGGCCGCCACTGTGTCTGAAGGGCTGAAGACTGACGAGTTTTGTGGATTTTTATTTTTGTTACCAGAGGCCATCAAATATGGCCATCGGGTATTGCGAAGGCTTTGCGTCTGTCCGTCCTTTCGCCCGTCCGTCCATCTGTCTGTGTTCAGCATAAGCCCAGTCTTATTATTGCCAGAGGCTTCAAATTTACAGGGAATAGTCTTCGGACCCAGACCCTGTGTTGTGAAAGTGTAGGAACACGGACCCACAACAGGGGGCACAAATGAACGGACAATGGAGAAGGTAAATAACAAGTTTTACTGTTGTGAAACGAGCACAACCAATACAACAATCAACAATTTGGGGTTAAGCCGAATCCTGCTGGTGTCGTGTGGGCAGGCTCGAAGGTAGGAGACGTCCGTCCAAGTCGAACCGGAACCACCCAGATCTCCTCTGCCACCGAACCCTGGAAGTACTGGAACCGCCAAGTCCCGAATTCCCAGGTGGCCACTGCCTCCGCTCGTCGGATCTGGTACTGCTGGCAAGAGAGAGCAATAAACACACAGGTGTGGATGCGGCTGCACCCAGTAACACGGAGAGGGAAGAAGCCGCCTCCACCTCTCGTCACATTAAAGCAGGAAGGTGAGTACTTATCCAAGTAATCGGCTTTCGGTAGTCAGCTGTCCTGAAAGGTTTAACAAGTATTATTAGATAACACAGTATATGCTGCAGAGAAGGTTACCTCTATCTCAAGGCGATATCTCTGCACTGAGGTGGAGACGCCGTCCTGCTGATATACCTCCGTGCTGAGTGGAACAGCTGTGTCCAGTGATGGGTGACAGCTGTCACCCTGGCTGCTCTCGTGAGGCGGCAGCGCCCTCTGGTGCCTGGAGCCCGCACTCCAGGCAGGGCGCCCTCTGGTGGTGGTGGGCCAGCAGTACCTCCTCTTCAGCGGCCCACACAACAGGACCCCCCCCTCAACGGGCGCCTCCTGGCGCACAACCGGGCTTGTCCGGATGGCGACGGTAGAAGTCGGCCAGGAGGGCCGGGTCCAGGATGAAGCCCTTCTTCACCCAGGAGCGTTCTTCGGGACCGTACCCCTCCCAGTCCACCAGGTACTGAAAACCCCGGCCCATTCGACGGACGTCGAGGAGCCGGCGCACAGTCCAAGCCGGTTCCCCGTCGATGATCCGGGCAGGAGGTGGTGCCGGACCCGGGGTGCAGAGGGGTGAGGTGTGATGGGGTTTTATCCGGGAAACATGAAAGACTGGATGGATCCGCAGTGAGGCCGGGAGCTGGAGCCTCACTGCGGCGGGATTGATGACTTTAAGGATCTTGAAGGGTCCGATGTATCGTTCCTGGAGTTTTGGGGAGTCCACTTGCAGAGGAATGTCCTTGGTGGACAACCACACTTCCTGCCCAGGACGATACGTAGGGGCCGGGGCCCGCCGCCGGTCTGCATGTTTCTTCGCCCTCGTCCGGGCCTGCAACAAAGCAGAACGGGCGGCACGCCACACCCGACGGCACTTCCGTAGGTGGGCCTGGACCGAGGGCACACCGACCTCTCCCTCAACCACCGGAAACAAGGGGGGCTGATACCCCAAGCACACTTCAAAAGGGGAGAGGCCGGTGGCTGACGACACTTGACTGTTGTGGGCGTACTCGATCCAGGCCAGGTGGGTACTCCAGGCCGTCGGGTGCGCGGCTGTCACACAGCGTAGTGTCTGCTCCAGTTCTTGGTTGGCCCGCTCTGCTTGCCCGTTGGTCTGGGGGTGATACCCGGACGAGAGGCTGACCGTGGCCCCCAGTTCCCGGCAGAAGCTCCTCCAAACATGCGAGGAAAACTGGGGACTGCGATTGGAGACGATGTCTGATGGTATCCCATGCAGACGGACGACGTGGTGGACCAAGAGGTCCGCTGTCTCCTGGGCCGTTGGTAGCTTTGGGAGGGCCACAAAGTGGACCGCCTTGGAGAAACGGTCCACTATCGTGAAGACGACGGTGTTTCCCCGGGACGGCGGGAGACCCGTGACAAAGTCCAGGCCGATGTGGGACCAGGGGCGATGTGGAACGGGCAGCGGCTGTAGCAGCCCTGAGGTCTTTCGATGGTCGGCCTTGCCCCTGGCGCAGGTGGTACAGGCCTGGACGTAGTCCCGGACGTCGGCCTCTAGGGACGCCCACCAGAAGCGCTGCCGGACGACTGCCACGGTCCTTCGCACCCCAGGGTGACAGGAGAGCTTAGAACCGTGACAGAAGTCCAGCACTGCAGCTCTGGCTTCCGGTGGGACGTAGAGTCTGTTCTTTGGTCCGGTTCCGGGGTCCGGGTCTCAGGTCAGGGCCTCCTGGACGGTCTTCTCCACGTCCCAGGTGAGGGCGGCCACGATAGCGGACTCCGGAATGATGGGATCCGGGGGATCCGACGGTTCCGTTTTGACTTCGTCTTCGTGTACCCGGGACAATGCATCCGATCTCTGATTCCTGGTCCCGGGACGGTAGGTAATCCGGAAGTCAAAACGGCCAAAGAACAGTGACCAGCGGGCTTGCCTGGGGTTCAGCCGCTTGGCAGTCCTGATGTACTCCAGGTTCCGATGGTCAGTGAAAACCGTGAATGGCACGGATGTTCCCTCCAACAGATGTCTCCACTCTTCGAGGGCCTCTTTCACCGCAAGGAGTTCTCGATTGCCGACGTCATAGTTCCGTTCGGCCGGGGTCAACCTGCGGGAAAAATACGCACACGGGTGAAGGACCTTATCGGTCTTCCCGCTCTGGGAGAGCACCGCTCCTATCCCTGAGTCCGAGGCGTCCACTTCAACCACTAACTGGCGGCTAGGATCGCCGCCAGTTAGGTCAAAACGACCCCCCCTCACAGGGGGTCGTTTTGACCGTTGGGGTTTTACATCATTATTGTATGGCCTTGCCTTACAATATAAAGCGCCTTGGGGCAACTGTTTGTTGTGATTTGGCGCTATATAAAAAAAAAATTGATTGATTGATTGATAGGATCGGGCTGCACCAGAACGGGTGCAGACGAGAAGCGCCGTTTCAACTCCTGGAACGCGGCATCGCACCGGTCCGACCAGGTGAAGGGTACTTTTGGTGAGGTCAGGGCTGTCAGGGGGCTAACTACCTGACTGTAGCCCTTAATGAACCTCCTGTAGAAATTAGCAAAGCCGAGGAACTGTTGCAGCTTCCTACGGCTTGTGGGTTGGGACCAGTCTCTCACCGCCGCCACCTTGGCCGGATCAGGAACGACGGAGTTCGGGGAGATGATGAACCCCAAGAAGGACAAAGACGTGCGGTGGAACTCACACTTCTCGCCCTTCACAAACAGGCGGTTCTCCAACAACCGCTGTAGGACCTGACGGACATGCCGGACATGAGTCTCAGGATCCGGGGAAAAGATGAGTATATCGTCTAGATACACGAAGACGAACCGGTGCAGGAAGTCCCGCAAGACATTGTTTACCAACGCTTGGAAAGTCGCGGGAGCATTAGTGAGACCGAACGGCATGACCAGGTACTCAAAATCACCTAACAGGGTGTTAAATGCCGTCTTCCACTCGTCTCCCTTCCGGATCCGAACCAGATGGTACGCATTCCTAAGATCAAGCTTGGTGAAGATCCTGGCTCCATGCAAGGGGGTGAACACTGAATCCAATAAGGGCAACGGGTATCGGTTGCGAACCGTGATTTCGTTCAACCCCCTGTAATCAATGCATGGACGAAGCCCGCCATCTTTTTTACCCACAAAAAAGAAACCAGCACCCATCGGAGAGGTGGAATTCCGGATCAACCCGGCAGCTAATGAGTCGCGGATGTAGGTCTCCATTGATTCGCGCTCTGGCCGTGAGAGGTTGTACAGTCTACTGGACGGGAACTCACTGCCTGGCACCAAATCAATGGCACAATCATACGGGCGGTGAGGAGGAAGCGTGAGAGCCAGGTCCTTGCTGAACACGTCCGCAAGACCGTGGTACTCCGCCGGCACCGTCCTCAGATTGGGCGGGACTCTGACCTCCTCCTTAGCTTGGGAGCCGGGAGGAACCGAGGAACCTAGACACTCCCGATGGCAGGTCTCGCTCCACTGCACCACTACCCCGGACGGCCAATCGATCCGGGGATTGTGCTTTAACATCCAGGGAAAACCCAGAACCACACGGGAGGTGGCCTGAGTCACAAAGAACTCGATCACCTCCTGGTGGTTACCTGACACCACCAGAGTTACTGGTGGTGTCTTATGCGTGATCGGCGGGAGTAGGGAGCCATCTAGTGCCCGAACCTGTACAGGCGAGGTAAGAGCCACCAGAGGGAGCCCTATCTCCCTGGCCCATCTACTGTCTAGCAGATTCCCCTCAGAGCCTGTGTCCACCAGTGCTGGGGCCTTCAGGGTTGAATCCTCATACAGGATCGTGACTGGGAGTCGTGTGGCAATGTGGGTGTGTCCCACGTGAATGTTTCGGCCCACCCCAGGCCCAGTCTCTAGGGGCGGGCGTTGGAGTTTAACCGCTCGGGGCAGTCGTTTGCAAGATGCTCAATCGAGCCACAAACAAAACAAGCTCCGTGGGCCCGCCTCCTTTGTGCTCCAGGCGCCCTAAATGTTGCCCTGCTCGTGTCCATAGCTTCGTCAGCAGGGGGAGCCGTAGCCGCACGGAGCGCAGGTACAGGGGAGCGTGGGGAGGGCGGAGCTCGGTCGGAACCGGAAGGGAGAGGGACGACGCGTGCCTGGCCACGCCCTTCGCCTCGTTCCCGACGGCATTCTTCTAACCGGTTGTCAAGTCGTATGACTAGATCGATGAGCCCATCTAAATCCCGCGGTTCGTCCTTCGCCACCAGGTGCTCCTTTAGGACCAGTGACAGTCCGTTTACAAAGGCGGCGCGGAGGGCAGTGCTATTCCAGCCGGACCTCGCAGCCGCGATGCGGAAGGCGACTGCATAGGCAGCTGCGCTCCGACGCCCCTGTCTCATTGACAGTAGCACGGTTGAAGCGGTCTCTCCTCTATTGGGGTGATCGAACACCGTTCTGAGCTCCCGCACAAACCCATCGTATGTATGAAGGAGTCGTGAGTTCTGCTCCCAGAGCGCTGTAGCCCAAGCGCGTGCCTCCCCGCGAAGCAGGTTTATAACATAAGCTACTTTGCTAGCGTCAGTCGCGTACATCACGGGACGCTGTGCGAAGACGAGCGAACACTGCATAAGGAAATCCGCGCACGTCTCCACACAGCCTCCGTACGGTTCTGGAGGGCTTATGTATGCTTCTGGGGACGGAGGGAGGGGCCGTTGAACGACCAGTGGAACGTCACTATTACGCGCAGGGTCCTCGGGAGGGAGAGCCGCAGCGGCGCCCGGAGGGCGCGCTTCCACTTGTGCGGCGAGAGCCTCCACCCTGCGGTTTAGGAGAACGTTCTGCTCGGTCATTAAATCCATCCGAGTGGTGAAAGCGGTGAGGATCCGCTGCAACTCACCGATTACCCCTCCCGAAGACGCCGACGCGCCCTGTTCTTCCATTGGCCGTTCAACAGCCGGTTGACGCCCCTCGGGATCCATGACGCTGGCCGAGATATCCTGTTGTGAAAGTGTAGGAACACGGACCCACAACAGGGGGCGCAAATGAACGGACAATGGAGAAGGTAAATAACAAGTTTTACTGTTGTGAAACGAGCACAACCAATACAACAATCAACAATTTGGGGTTAAGCCGAATCCTGCTGGTGTCGTGTGGGCAGGCTCGAAGGTAGGAGACGTCCGTCCAAGTCGAACCGGAACCACCCAGATCTCCTCTGCCACCGAACCCTGGAAGTACTGGAACCGCCAAGTCCCGAATTCCCAGGTGGCCACTGCCTCCGCTCGTCGGATCCGGTACTGCTGGCAAGAGAGAGCAATAAACACACAGGTGTGGATGCGGCTGCACCCAGTAACACGGAGAGGGAAGAAGCCGCCTCCACCTCTCGTCACATTAAAGCAGGAAGGTGAGTACTTATCCAAGTAATCGGCTTTCGGTAGTCAGCTGTCCTGAAAGGTTTAACAAGTATTATTAGATAACACAGTATATGCTGCAGAGAAGGTTACCTCTATCTCAAGGCGATATCTCTGCACTGAGGTGGAGACGCCGTCCTGCTGATATACCTCCGTGCTGAGTGGAACAGCTGTGTCCAGTGATGGGTGACAGCTGTCACCCTGGCTGCTCTCGTGAGGCGGCAGCGCCCTCTGGTGCCTGGAGCCCGCACTCCAGGCAGGGCGCCCTCTGGTGGTGGTGGGCCAGCAGTACCTCCTCTTCAGCGGCCCACACAACACCCTGGACAAGTTGAAAGATGGCTAACCTTGACATATTTTAAGATTGGCCAAAGATTTTAAGATTTAAAATCAATATTTTAAAATTGATTGATTGATTGATTAAGGGGTATTTTAAGAGGCTAAAAAGGCTCACATTCTGTTTCAGTCTGGTTTGTCAGTGTTGGAGGTGAGACGAGCTGCACCATGACATCAGTGGCTGGTCTCTCCAAAACCGCTCTGTTTTGTGTGTTTATATATGTGTTTCTCATATATTATGTAAAAGCTAGCGAGAAATAACCACTTCTAAAACTGAAAACGCTGTTTCTGTAACCTGATAACACCTCTGAAGTCATTTATAAGACATTTTGTGGCCATTAGCATGCATGCTAACTTCCGCTAACTCAAAGCTGACTTCCTATGGAGTTAAATTTGTCTCATTCACTGATTTGTATATAACACTGGATAGCTCACTGGCCAACACACTACGTACAAACTGCTCAAGCAAACTGGCCGCCATCTTACCACTCACAAGTTATGTGCACCGCACACAGACGGCTTATTAGAATGTCAACAATTTCAAGTAATAACTGAGCTGATTCTCTCATTTCGTTATTTTTGTGCTCCAGATAATGTCACCTTCTTCCCTCCTAACCTATGTCTGCCGTGATTAGCTATTTGGTTTATTTCCTTTTTGCCTTTTAATACTTTGACACTTTCGTTCCTTCTATATTTAATTACTCAGATCTCACTGGGAGAAATACTCAATTCTATAAACATTATGATTCTTTAGTTTATAAACGTTTTGAGTAATCTTCAACAATCTTATCAGTACATACATATACAATATATTTATATATATATGTGTATTGGTACCATATCATGAACGAAAGTGAACAAGAACAAAAGTGGATGGATAACAAAAGTCATGATGGATAAAATAGCAATGTGGATTTTTTTTTTAATAGTTGCACTAAAGGAGTCCTTCCGGGATATGTTATCTCAGAGGACTCCAGAGGCAGTTGCAAGGTACCGACAGGCCCGAATGGCAGCAGCCTCAATTTACCTGGTCAAAGTCACTGAGGTAGTCAAACAACTCTGCAGTGGCAAGGCCCTGGGGGTTGATGAGATCCAGCCAGCAGCACCAGATGCAGCCAGCAGCGTTTTTTTCTGTGCCCTTAGTTTTTACTGCATTGTGTACACGGTGTCGTCATGACGACGCACAACGCAACTCGAGGCGGGCCAAAGTAGGCGTTGTATCGCGTTATCTGATTGGTCATTATGGATAGAAGGCATCGCTCGATTGGCTGTCAACTCGGCATGTGGTACAGCTCAGAAAGTGGCGAATGGGCCAATCAGAAGTTGGCAAAATCACGTACCATATAATAATTCAAATTATTGTTCATTACTTTCCATTGCAATCATACTCACAGGTGAAATGTTCTTCCACAGCCTTTGAACTGGCGATTTGAGCAGTTTATAGTTAGTTGCACATGAAGGCATTTTTTTTTTTACAAAATCACATGGCCGATTTGCTTCAAAAATATTGGCCATTGAGCTATCCAGTGTTATATACAGGTCAATGGTCTCATTAATACCTGCAAATCCACAGAGGGTGAGCTACAAATATTCCTTGAATTGCACAACATGAACAAAAAATGATTTAATCTGAACGTGTACAAAATGTACGGAAGACAATGCAAATTATAAAGAAAGCAATGCTTATATGCCCGAGGGTATTTCAGCATTACGTTATTTTTTTTCTTAATTCTCCACACATTCTTTACTAGGTACATGTCAGTAGTGGCCTAGGCAGTACAGCCCAGTAGCTATATCCTCTTTTTTAACCCCTCCCTGCCTTTGGAATGTGTGAAGAATGTGGTTTTGCATTGTCTTATGGAAAAATGATTGCACATCACTGAAAAATATGTCTTTTTGCAAGCAGCAGCTCTAAAATCTCAACGACTTTTCTGCATTAATATTACCGTCACAGATGTGTAAATAACCTTTCCCAAGGGCAGTGGCACCAACCCCCATACCATGACAGACCCTACCATTCGGACTTGTTGCTGGTATTTGAGTCTGGATGGCCCTTTCTACTGTGGTCTGGAGTGTGGTCAGGAATGTGGCTCTTGAGGACCAAACTTGGCCACCCCTGAACTAGGGGATTAAGAACCTTGCCCAAGGGCATTGAGTGATTTTCTGGTCAGGCTGGGATTTGAAGAGAGGATCCTTTGGTCTGAAGCCCAACGCTTATCCACTAGACCATCAACTCACATACAATTTATAAATACATTAAGACAGGAATTTAACTTTAAAAATGTACATAATTAACAAGAAATAGGGTTGAGTTCTTCTAAAAATTGTTGAGGTGTAAGGTTCTAAAAACATTCTGGACTCACACTCATTCCAACTAGAGTTGGGTAATACTGGGAATTTTGATATTGATCCGATATCAAGTAAATACAGGCCCAGTATCACCGATATTGATACCGATACCAATACTTTTTCATATTAAGCTTCATAGATCCAAAGGATCCAAAAGACCAAACATTGTACATGACAAAAAAAATAAAAAATTCTTTATCACAATCAACATTTTTGTTTAAAAAATATCACTCAACACAACTTAACACAAACCTCTCCTGAGGTAGAGGGCTGAGTCAAGGAGAGCACTGAGTGGGCGGGCCAGGCTGAGCCTACCTGCACGGCTGTTGGCTGGCACCAATGAGCCATGTGACAGCGCAACAACAAAAGAGCAGAGGGGGGAGGGTGCGCTGCTCCATGTTGTGTGACACAGCGCAGTGCTGCTCTTAACGACAGAGAGCAGACTTTGATGAATCTGCGTGCGCAGCACTCAGTGCGTGTGGGGGAAAAAAAGCTTGAGTATCAATCTTTTTACACGAGGATCGTTCAATATCAATACCAGAATTGGTATCGATATTAGAACCGATCCGCCCACCTCTAATTCCAAATGATTATAGAAATTTTGCTTAATTTATTACCACCCTTGAAAAATGTCAGCTACCTATTTTATAAACACTACGCAAGACCCCGTGGATCCCCACGGGCAACACGCGAGTGTGTGCGTGTGTGTGTATATATATATATATATATCAAGTTTACTGCAGTCAGTCAAAGGAACTATGGAACAGTGGAACAAACAAACAGAGATGCTGTTTGTGTGATAATATTTTGAAAGGTAAATAAAGCCGTCCCCTCGTCTGGCCCTGTGCTGTTTGTGTGCAGGTGGATTCATGTTTAAGCAGTGGAAGGAGAAGTACCTCATCCTGACCATAGAGGGAAACCTGCTCGTGTGCCGGGATGCTGAATCTTCTCCAGACCAGGTGGTGCTGCTGCAGAGCCACTGTGAGTCCATCGCAGAGGGCAGAGAGATCCTGGACCTGCCCAGGTTACCTCCAGGGGGCAGGAGAGACTGCTGCTTCGCCCTCATCCTGCCTCAAAACAAGTTCCTGCTGCTGCTGTCAGACAGCCCTGATGACTGCATGTGTGTGTCTCACACACACACACACACACACACACACACACACACACACACACACACACACACACACACACACACACACACTTTGCACGAATATAACTATGCTGTTGCTGTGAGGTTTGTATTTGGGTCAAAGATACTGACTGGTCACCTTTATCATTTACAGTCTTTGGCTCAAGCTCATCAGAAAAGTCAGAGAGGTGAGTCACTTCTTTCATGTTGTACTTGATATTTTAATTGATAACCGCTCACCATGAACACAAGTAAACAGGCTCAACAGCACGTCAGCACCCTGCCTGTGATCCTGTTGACCAGGATCACAGGCAGCTGAACCTTTGTACAATCTGTAAGACGATGAATTCAATTAACAGACAAAAAAGAGAATTCAATTCAAAGACAAAGTGATGCAAGACTGCACACTTGAATATCTGAAGGCAAATACATACTTCAGACATTGTTTACTGCTCAAAATAAATAAATAAATAAAATAAAGGAACACTTTTTAATCAGAGTATAGCATCAAGGCGGTTCAACTTCTGGGATGTTCCTCTGGTCAGTTAAGTAGCAGAGGGGGGTCTTAATCAGTTTCAGCTGCTTTGGTGTTAATGAAATTAACAACAGGTGCACTAGAGGGGCAACAATGAGACGACACCCAATACAGGAATGGTTTTAAACATGGAGGCCACTAGTTTTGCATTTGGCTGGAGTCAGTGTCACTACTGGCACCGTGGTGTAGTACCTGGACCTTACAGAGGGTGCACAGGTAGTCCAACTCCTCCAGGATGGCACATTAATAATTATTATATGGTATGTGATTTTGCCAACTTCTGATTGGCCCATTTGCCACTTTCTGAGCTGTACCACATACCGAGTTGAACGCTGGTGGAGCCGAGTATACCTCGCATGCAGCGTAGCGCTAGCCAATCGAGTGAAGCCTTCTATCAATAACGACCAATCAGATAACGCGATACAATGCCTACTTTCACTGTCAGTTTGTTGACAAGATTCTACATGATGCCTGTGCATTATTTCACAAAGACTATTCCTTATTAAGCCCCTTTCACACGGACCCGCTTCGAGTTGTGTCGTGCATTGTCATGATGACGCCGTGTACACAATGCAGTAAAAACTAAGAGCACAGAAAAAAAAAACGCTGGCTGCTGCTGCAGCTCCTTGGTCTTCTCTCACAAATGTGTTTAAATACAGTTCATAAAAGTCCTGCTCACAGACGGATTGCCAGAGACAGGACATGTCCACATCAAGTATAACTCCAGACGTCTCCACATTTACTCACAGACAGTTCATTCTGCAGCTCAGCACAAGAACAAATATAAACTAGAAGATAAACCAGAGTGCACAGTCTGTCTGCAGCGCGCACCTGACACAGACATTCCTGCGTCGTCATGACACCACAGGAAGCTCAAGGCAGTCCCGGTGTGAAAGGGGCTTTAGAGATTGTGCTCATGAAGTATTTTGGACCTGTTGGTGCAGTATGACAGTAATAACAAAGAACTAAATCTTGAGATTGATTTTTCAGTTTTAATATGTTTGACGAACTCACAATTTTCTTGTTTACCATATAATAAAACAGTTATAGACTTTTGATTTCGGCGTACTTGTGATTATGTGGACCTGGTCAGGATGGGGTTAATCCTTTCCCGGTCCATAACCATGGGTACACTGAAATCAAAAGTCTATAATTGTATAGTGTCATTGCCAGAAGGTTTGCTGTGTCTCCCAGTAAGATCATGAGAAGAGATTCCAGGAGACAAGAGATTCTAGGACAGCTGGGCAAGAGCGCAGAAGGTCCTTAACCTGAATCCGTGACAATATCCCAGTGGACAAAATCCCAACCCCTTATTACAAAAAATGGACAAAATCTCAGTCTCATTCCAAAGTCCCATCTCACTTGAACCCTAACCCTACATTAATGTAGTGCACTAACCATAACCCTACATTTATGTAGTACGCTAACCTTAACCCTACATTTATGTAGTACGCTAACCCTAACCCTACATTTATGTAGTATGCTAACCCTAACCCTTCATTTATGTAGTACACTAACCCTAACCCTACACTAATATAGTACACTAACCCTAACCCTAATGTAGTACGCTAACCCTAACCCTACATTTATGTAGCACACTAACCATAACCCTAAATTAATGTAGTACACTAACCCTAACTCTACATTTATGTAGCACACTAACCCTAACCCTACATTTATGTAGCACACTAACCCTAACTCTACATTAATGGAGTACACTAACCCCAACTCTGCATTTATGTAGTACACTAACCCTAACCCTACATTTATATAGTACACTAACCTTAACCCTACATTTATATAGTACACTAACCCTAACCCTTATCCTACATTAATGTAGTACACTAACCCTAACCCTACACTAATATAGTACACTAACCCTAACCCTAATGTAGTACGCTAACCCTAACCCTACATTTATGTAGCACACTAACCATAACCCTAAATTAATGTAGTACACTAACCCTAACTCTACATTTATGTAGCACACTAACCCTAACCCTACATTTATGTAGCACACTAACCCTAACTCTACATTAATGGAGTACACTAACCCCAACTCTGCATTTATGTAGTACACTAACCCTAACCCTACATTTATATAGTACACTAACCTTAACCCTACATTTATATAGTACACTAACCCTAACCCTTATCCTACATTAATGTAGTACACTAACCCTAATCCTACATTGATGTAGTACACTAACCCTAGCCCTTATCCTACATTAATGTAGTACACTAACCCTAACCCTACATTAATGTAGCATGCTAACCTTAACCCCACATTTATGTAGTACACTAACCTTAACCCTACATTTATGTATTACGCTAACCCTAACCCTACATTTATGTAGTATGCTAACCCTACATTAATGCAGTACGCTAACCCTAACCCTACATTATGTAGTACACTAAGCCTAATCCTACATTTATATAGTACACTAACCCTAATCCTACATTGATGTAGTACACTAACCCTAACTCTACATTAATGGAGTACACTAACCCTAACCCTACATTTATGTAGCACACTAACCCTAACCCTACATTTATGTAGCACACTAACCCTAACTCTACATTAATGGAGTACACTAACCCCAACTCTGCATTTATGTAGTACACTAACCCTAACCCTACATTTATATAGTACACTAACCTTAACCCTACATTTATATAGTACACTAACCCTAACCCTTATCCTACATTAATGTAGTACACTAACCCTAATCCTACATTGATGTAGTACACTAACCCTAGCCCTTATCCTACATTAATGTAGTACACTAACCCTAACCCTACATTAATGTAGCATGCTAACCTTAACCCCACATTTATGTAGTACACTAACCTTAACCCTACATTTATGTATTACGCTAACCCTAACCCTACATTTATGTAGTATGCTAACCCTACATTAATGCAGTACGCTAACCCTAACCCTACATTATGTAGTACACTAAGCCTAATCCTACATTTATATAGTACACTAACCCTAATCCTACATTGATGTAGTACACTAACCCTAACTCTACATTAATGGAGTACACTAACCCTAACCCTACATTTATGTAGTACACTAACCCTAACCCTGTTATATTTTATATTTGTATTTATTCATGAGACTGTGGTTTTGTTCACTTTTGTTCTAAGGAGTTGGAATTCTGTCAACTGGGATTATGTCCACTGGGAATATGTCCATTGGGATTGTGTCCTGTCACCCCGTAATCCATCAGCAGGACCAGTATCTGCTCCTTTGTGCAAGAAGGAACAGGATGAGCACTGCCAGAGCCCTACAGAATGACCTCCAGCAGGCCACTGGTGTGAATGTCTCTGACCAAACAATCAAAAACAGACTTCATGAGGGTGATCTGAGGGCCTGATGTCCTGTAGTGGGCCCTATGCTCACTTTTTCCAGTAAGTGGAGAACATCTGCCCCAGAACGTTTGAGACCTCAGGTGTACTATTTAAAGATGATCATTCAGATATTTTCTGTGAGGTGCGTGGGTTTTTGTGTCTCTGCTAATTGACATTGTGAATGACTTTGTGCGGGTTTACAGGGTGTCATGTCACCGTTAAGCCTGCAGAGGCAGCCTAGCATCACTCCCTGTATCACCGACCGAGACCCCCTGCCTGAAGTCTCCAGCGATAAGGAGCCTGGGTCGCCCAGGACGGGAGAGGGCACACCTCCAGTGTCACGAACCATTGAGCGAGGAGGATCTTTCAGAGATGGAAGACAGACACAAGGTCAGCCATCAGGTCATCATCAATGATAGCAGGGCACCAACGCCACCCTGATAACATTTGTAATATCCACACACATGTGAGACTGATTCACATTTTAGCTCTCATCTGGTCTCCACAAATGTCTGGAGGAAATGTACTCTCCTTCAGGTGCAGCATGATGGTCTGAGCTGTGACAACAGTACTAACAGTCATGTTAGCTTGTGTCACGTAGAAGGATGGGACACCAGTCTGATGCAGGTTGCTTCCCCAGCTGAGGCCCATTTACAGATGGGTGGACTCAGATAATGTAGATTGTCTTGTCCAAGGACATAGCCAGATGGCATGAGCGGGATTTGAACTCATATCAACATATTGCCAGACCAGCTCCTTATCCAATCAGCTACCTGCTCTACAAGCTGTATGAAAGGTAAATTGGTGAAACCAAAACTCAATTGTTGATCATCATTCACTTTACATTGTACATCAAACTGAAGCGTCTTCTTTACCTTTGATGCTGCTTCATCATCCAAGCCGACAAAGGCAAAGGTATCCACCATCCACAGATTGGAAAAAGTGTATTTTTGTCAAAAAGACACATGGAAGAGACTGCAGTGTCCAGAACATTTGACATAGCATCAAAGAACTAGAAGCAGATACACTTTCTGTGGCAAGCATCCCACTCAATTCATGGAGACTGGAAATGTGCCTATGAACCTGAACTTTGAAAGGCGAGATGATGGTGATGTCATTGAGGACACAATGTGTTTGCACAAAGTCAAATGGCACAGGACTTGCAATCTGAAATTCAGTCAGACTGCACTGGACAGACAGAAAGCAAAGGATCAGTCAGCTGGTCCATCCAGACATCCAACAACAAAAGAACCTATGTGTTTCTTTTGTGATGGACCTGCTGGTACTTCAGGTTTGCATGAGGCAGCAACTGAAGGTCTTGATGAGAATGTGTCAAAGTATACTGAACAACTACAGGACACCAAGGTTCTGGCCAAACTTGGCACTGGAGATATGGTGGCCCTTGAAGCAAAACGCCATCGCATATGTTTGACTGCTCTTGCCAACAAAGCAAGGCAAGATGCACCAAGGGAAGAAGCTGATGATCACCTCCATGGCATTTGTTTAGCTGAACAGGTTGCTTTTGTGGAGGACATGCAAGATGAAGATTGCTGTCTTGTTTTTAAACTAGCAGAACTTGCTCAACTGTACAAAGAATGATTGGAGCAACTGCAGTAGGTGGGAGGGTCGATGTTCATGTCCATACCACTCACCTGAAAACAAAGCTGTTCTCCATGCTTCCTGATATGAAAGCATATGGTGAGAGAAGCGATATCCTCCTTTCATCTGAGAGGGACATTGAGCCAGCATTGAAGACAGCCTGCAATTATGATGATGATGCAATGCATTTAGTCAGAGCAGCACAAATTACACACAAGGAGATGCTTGACATGGAATGCACTTTTGATGGTTCATTTCAAACTTGCTGTCAAGAAGAATCGGTGCTACCATTCGTGCTAGCTCTTGTGAAAATGATCGTTGAAGAGGCAAGCATCAAGAACCAGACAAAAGGGACAACTACCCCAACCCCAACTGCTGCACTCAATGTCCTTCATTTGGTACAGCCAGGACAGTTCATCCAACAGATTTATGGATGCGCTGCCATCAACATACACATCTGTGGTGCAAGTGGCCCTGAAGTTAAAGCAGCTCACACCTGCTGTCAAAGTTGCAGTTGTGCCACCAGGAGATTTATCTGCAGTCGCTTTGAAGGATGAGTGTGACTGATTAAACATGGAGGTGGAGCGACTGGGTATCATGGTCTGCTTACCATGCAGACAACAGCATAGAGAGCGTCCACCACCAGCCATCAATGCACCACTCCCTCTCTTTCCAGACAATGCACATTCAATGGCAGTGGTGGGCACAGACAACCAAAAAATTAACTTTGATAACAGATAATCAGATAACTGAAACGTTATCTTTGATAAAGTTAAAATGATAAACCACCCAAATATGTATCGGAAGTTACAGATAACCAATAACCGATAAATTCCAGTATTGTCTCCGGTACACTTGCAACTGCTAACAAGCTGATTTTGAGTTTTAACACCACGGTCGCTTCTGGAAGCATCAAAGGCCAAACAATGAGTCAGCACTTCTATCTTTGAGTGTCCTGCCCCCTGCTGGAAACTCCAGTTTACTACATGGCTTCCAGCACAGAAGCAAGCTGAGAGGAGCCACAAAGCTCAACTCTCTACCAATCACAACACTGCCGTCAGGCGGAGGTCTTGGAAAATAAAGCAATGCTGAGTTATGGTTTGGTGTATACTGATAGCATAACTCCATTAATGTCAGTTCTGTCATTTGTGCAAAGTTAAGATATATATCTTTTAATGTTGAATAATGCAGGTATTCTGGGTAAAATGTGCCTCCTCTAACACTGATTGGTTGACTCATTCATTCTATGTAAACCAACACATTAATGTGAGGTGTGTCGTGTGTTGGTGTTTACAGATAAATGTGCTTTTGTATAATATGCCATTTTTTATTTGTTTAAAAAAAAAAAAAAAACATTTTCAAAAAAAAAAAAAAGCCAAGTTGTAATGAGATAGCCATCTGATATAACCAGTGTCAAAATAAATAGAACACTGCCATGATCTACTGGTGCCAGTGTGAGTTTTGGCCCCTTTTCAGCTGATTTTTCATTCGTGCGAGAATTTTTTGGATCGCACCGAGTTTCAGGTTAATCACGCATCCTGCATCATTTAGTATACATGGAGTAACGAGCTGCATTTAACATCTCATGACTACCTCCTGATCGGTGATCGTATGGTCAGATAAAAATCAAACCTGTTTGATATTCTGGTTGGCCGTCGTGAGGGTATCCCGCTGCTGAAGCACGACAAGCATCCAACCGCTCGCACTGTGCCTGTGCAAACACCGCAGACCTGTCTTGTAATGTTTTTTGTTTTGTTTTGTTTTTTTAACTTTGATGTCTCCCATCGAGAGTTTTTGTAAATTAAGTTTGAAAAAAAGCTTCTGTTTACATTTTGCTTCTGGAAACACGAGTCCAGCGTGTGGTTTTTGAATGTACAATGTGTGTGAGAACATAAATCGTGCACTCTGAACTTTTACACTGTGTGGTTCTGGGGTACAGTTTGAGCTGGAACCAAGTACAGTGATTGAAAATATCAGCCCAGCATCAGGGCGAATACTGCCATGAACACTACAGGCCAGTAGATGGCAGTAGAGACCTTGAAACCTTGCCAAAACAAAATTCCAGATAATCTGTGTTGCTAAGTTAAGATGCGTGAAATTTAATAAACGCAATAACATCTATAAACCCAGAGAATATATTCACAAGAGTTTTAGGCACGAGAGTTTAATGCTGTTGTCCGTAGAGCCTGATCAGAGTGTCTCAAATGCATTTCTCATGTCATGAACGTACTGAGATTACTTTATCCGGGCTACTCGTAATGCACCTGGACACAGCATGTCCACACTAAAACCTTAAAAATTAGTGCATTACTTTAAAGTGTCCCTGCCACGCCATGACGTTTTTACATATTCTTGAAGAATAAAAAAAGCTTTTTCCACGTTGTCTTTTTTTTTTTTACCATAAAATTACACTGAACAAGGATTTAGACGTTTCGTTACTCATCTGAGAATTTGAATTTACTGCCTCTGAGTTGACCTACTTTTTCGCTGCGACGGATGTGACGTCATTCGAGTAGATGTGTCACAGCGCAGCTTTGTTTACCAATACGGCAGACACGGACAGCGAAGGCATAGTGAGCGGTTATAGCGAAGATTTAAGTGACATTGATTGTTTTTGAAGAAGATGAGGAAGTTTCTGATGAAGAGATTAATGGTGTAAATAATGAGCGGCTCCAAACCCTGTATGTTCCAGCCAAACACAACAGAAAGAGGATGAAGCGCAGCTGTCAGCTGACAGCAGCAGCGCTGAGGAGGATGACAGAATGGTTTGTTCACTCACCACCTTTTCTTATAAATGATCATTTATTCTTGGCACGGTGTGTTTGTGTATGAAAAAATTAATTGAGCAGCACAGCGTGCTTAAATTCAGGAGTTTGTTCTAAAATCACTGAAAATAAAGTTTCTGTACATTCTGTATATATTTAATCATTTATAAGTCAGTTTCTTTTTATTCAAAGCAAATGATTGCAAATCATTATCTGAAAAGCTGTAGACCCACATGGGATGGGGGGGGGTAAAGATTTCTAAATAAAAGAAAATTTTACTTCTATATCTGTTGTCAAATTTTATCAGGCATAATATTGTAAAAAAAAAATGTTTATGCTAAATGGAGACTTTCCTGTCTAAAATACACATACAGAACATCTGTAATCAAATTGTATCACATCTAATCTACTTTGAACAGACGTCTGAACAAAAAACAGGCTCTTCAATTTACATGCATATGTATATTTGGAAAACACAAAAATGTCAATGTTCTGTTTTTTTCAGGTGCTCATGTTGTGATTCTGACCCTTTTAAATCTTTTGAAGTTCTTATGTTTCTGTTTGTAATGACTGCCATGGCAATACAAGTACAGCATGGTGGCTTAGTGGTTAGCACTGCTGCCTCACAGCAACAAGGTCATAGATTTGATTTGTGTGGAGTTTGCGTGTTCTCCCCGTGTTTGCGTATGTGGAAACTTTATAATTGTCCAGGTCTCCCTTGCAAAAGATGTCTCGCTCTCAATGGGACAAACCTGGTTTAATAAATAAACCTGTCAGTAGTTGAGGTGGCTTGACACAGAAAGCGGTAGGAGGCAAATGCAGACTCTCAGACATGATGGTTTGAGTAAAAAGGCTTTATCAGGGAAACAGTCACCGTAGCAGAGGTATCAGGCAGGTAACACGCTGAGGCGAGGTCCAAAAACAAGCAGAGGTCAAACAACATGGCAATGAGAAGTACAACAGGCAGAGACAGAGGCAAAGTAAAAAAACGAGCAAGATTCAGGGATTCACCGAAGCAGAGGTCGGTTAACATAAGCAAGGTCAAAAATACTAAGCAGAACAGGACGTGAGGCTGGAAAGTGCAAAAATACAAAAATGTGGCGGTGAACTGTGAGACTGAGGGCTTAAGTAGGGAACAAGTTCATCAAGGTGTGATGAGGTGCAGGTGTGTGTAAGGCTCTGGAAGAGGGCATGACTAGGGAAGACGAAGGCAAGTGCAAGACAGTGCAGTAAGAAAAAAGCAAAGTGAACTGGGGCAAGATAACTAAGTGGCAGAAAAACCAACGGTGCAAATGTGACGTGCTTGACAAACCATAATAAACGTGAACAAAACAAAAGGGCAAAACTAAGACCTAAGGTGGCGAGTCAAAAAGTCGAAAACAAGAAAACTGTTGATTATAAGTAAAATTAGAGCGGACCTGATACAGAAAAGTGAATACAATAAAAGTGGCAAAACAAACTATTGGTTAAACAGAGACTACATGTTCAACAGAAAGAACAACCTGTGACTACATAATAAAGCAATGAATAATTGATACACAATAAATGATAACAGAAAATAAAACCCAAGACTAACAGAACACAACCTGACAATAAGACACTGCAGATAAATAAAGCAAAACCAGAGAATACATAACTACTACAGAAGCTCATGAATAAATTAATGACTACAAAACTAAATGATAACCAACAAATGAACCAGTGACTAAAGTATATACAAAGGAAAGCAATAAACAGAACTGAACAGACTTAAAAGACAAAGAATAAACGTATGGGAAATACAAAAAAAAAAAAAGAGAACCACAGAGGAATTTAGTCAATGAGCGCAGAGCCAAAACCCAGAGCTGGGCCGAGCATGACAAAAATCATGCCAATGATGCAGTTTGAATCAAATTGAATGGAGGGAGAGCGAGAGAGAGACTTCCTCATATCAAAAGGAATTTGTTCTATGTGTGCACTGTGCAGTGCTCATAGGTTTCAAATTTGGCTATAGACTGTTTCTGAGTAACACAAAAGCAGTGAGGGCACAGTTCTGCTAATCAGCTAACTGCTAATTAGCAAAGCTAACTTTTTTTTGTGAGTGGATTAACTTTTCAGCTAACTTTTGGAAACCATCAGCGGACCAATTAGCTTCCACTAAATAATAGTTCCACTAAATTTCAGTCCGCTGACTTTTTTTAGTGGTAAAGTGAGTAAAGTTTAATGGTCAAAAAACATTTGTAAACCTTAAAATCATACATTAGTTCCTGTCTGTTGTGTGTCTGCAACAGTCAGGCCAGGGTTTTGTTGAGATGAGCTCCTGTCGAATAAATCAACAGTGTGTCTGCTTTAAAGACAGCGTGTACATGCAAATCTTTACTTTTTAAAGTGAAAAGACACTTATTGCTGGTTTTTTATGTAAAGACAAAACTTATGTGGGTTTTCCTCGGTAGGGAAGCACAACGTGACGGGTTATGTGTAGATTTTACCAGTCGTGTTGAACGCAATATGGGTGAGCCGTTCCTGTAACAGTTTATAAATATGATACACAGATAAACTGACTATTGTGATTTTTGTTAATCAGTATTGTGACTTCCTGCTTTCATAAAGACGATGACCGTGTTTGGATTTTGTTTTTTATTTATTTATTTTCCGTGCATTTGTTTTGTATTTGTGAATGCAGCTCCATTAACAGTTTATAAATATATAATATACAGATAACCTGTGACTTCTAATACTGCAATTTCCTGCTTTTGATAAAGATGATGACAGTGTTTTGGATTTTATTTTTTATTTATTTATTTTTCATGCATTTCTTTTGTGTTTTTGAACGCAGCTGTTAATGGTTCATAAATATATAATATAGAAATCAACTGACTTGTAATATTGCGATTTACTGCTTTTGATAAAGACAATGACTGTGTTTGGGAGTTTATTTTTTATTCATTTATTTTTCATGCATTTGTTATGTGTTTGTGATCCTGTATCCCCAGCAGCCCCTGCGTCGCTTAAACTTAAACAAAATGGATTATCAGTAACTTAGCGTTATAAAAGTTAACTTTTCAGTAAGCGAATTAATGGTTATTGAAGCTAACTTTTTGCTTATCTGTGCCCACCACTGCACATAACTCGTGAGTAATGTAAAAAGTTACTGGCTTCAGGACAGGAATGAGAACTAGTTGCAGATTTTTCAGTCCATCAGAATCGTAAACCTCAACCGATATCAGTTCCTCTTCAATGCTTGTGTTTTTCTGACGTTGAGAAAACGTGCACAGTGACGCACATGATGTCATGACCAGTGTTATGCTGCGTTCACACCAGGCGCGACGCGAGCGACAGCAGCGACAGGTTGCCATGTAATCCCTATGTAAGGACACGTTTTGGCGCCAAGTCACGCAGCGCAACGCGATGGACGCGAATGAAGCGACGCGAGTGAAGCGATTTTGAGTGATTGCCGCATTTGGGGTACGATATTGCTCGCATCACGTTGCATTGCCCTCCTCCCCAAGTTGAAAAATCTGAACTTTTTCGTCTCGTCACGCTGCGATGACCAATCAGGGACTGAATATGTAGTGACGTGGAGATGTCTGGAGTTTGACTGAAGATGTGAACATGTCCTGTATTTGGTAGCAGCCTGTGAGCAGGACGTATGTCTCTTTTGTCCTTTATTTCACAATTATGACAGAGTTTTTGGAGCAAGCAGCAGCCCCACAGCAAGCAGCGGAGTTTCTTTTTTTTTTTTTTTTTTAGGTGCGCGCACGAGGGAATTGTCTGTGGAGATTATTTTACTTATTAACTACACAGATGTATAATAAAGCAAATGGTGACTGGTTTATAAACACAATTATGACAGAGTTTTTGGAGCGAGCAGCAGCCCGGCAGGAGGGGGAGCAGAGTTTCTTTCTTTTATTTTTTTTATGTGCATGAGCGAGTGAATCGTCTGTGGAGAATATTTTATTAATTAACTACACAGATGTATAATAAAACAAATGGTGACTGGTTTCTAAACACAATTATGACAGAGTTTTTGGGGGAAGAGCGAGGAGCAGCCCCACAGCAGGCAGCAGAGGTGGAAGGACCGCTGAAAGCAGCCGTCATCCAGACGCAGCTCCTGCAGCAAATAGTGATACTCCCTGAATTGGGAACATCTCATGACATTTGTCAGCTTTCCACAACAACTCGCTCCGTGTGATCAAGGTCCGTCATGTTAACTTGACTGACAACCAGAGCCGGCAAGCGGAAAGGAAGCTCCTCCTATTTGATGATGCACCGGGGCGGATTTTCGCAGCAAAAGCAGAGCGACACACCGAGCGATGGTGGTGCGTCCGTCGCCACGCGACCCCCGTGAATTTGTAGCGTCTGATCGTGCCCGGTGTGAATGCGGCATTAGGAAGGCTATTTTTGGTAACCGGTTACGAGTTACTCTGTTAAAAATGTGATACATCAGAGCAATTTTACTTATTAGTTTTGATTACTTTTCTTTTCTAATAGATGTTTTAAACTGGACAATAAAGCTGAAAAAAAAAATGTTAAAAATATAAATTTAAACCTAGCAGTGTTAACATCACAACCTGAACTCAGCCACATAGGGTGTGCAGCCAGTACATTCTGAGTGCCGGTCCCAAGCCCGGATAAATGAGGAGGGGTGCGTCTGGAAGGGCATCCGTTGCAAACCAAGCCAACCCGAAGATGACGAAGAAGAGGAGGAGAACGTTTCCACAAACAGCAAGAGAAGAAGAAAACTAGAAGAGTGGAAATGAGAGTGGGGACTTTGTTGATAGTATGACTGGTAAAGGAAGAGAGCTGGCTGATATGATGGAGAGGAGAAAGGCAGACAAATTGTGCGCGCAAGAGATCAAGTGGAAGGGAAGTAAGAGCAGGAGCATCGGCGGTGGCTTCAAGTTGTACCATGGTGAGGACAGGAAGAGAAATGGCGTTGGGGTCATTTTAAAGGAAGAGTAAGTTAAAAGTGTGTTGGAGGTTAAGCGAGTGTCTGACAGGGCGATGATGAATATCATCAGTGCATATGCCCCACAGGTAGGTTGTGAGATGAAGGAGAAAGATGATTTCTGGAGTGTGTTAGATGAGGTGGTGGAGAGTGTGCCCAAGCATGAAAGAGTGGTGATAGGAGCGGACTTCAATGGGCATGTTGGTGAAGGGAACAGAGGTGATGAGGAAGTAATGGGTAGATATGGTATCAAGGATAGGAATGGGGAAGGACAGATGGTAGTTCATTTTGCCAAAAGGATGGAAATGGCTGTGGTGAATATCTACTTTAAGAAAAAGGAGGAGCACAGGGTAACATATAAGAGTGGAGGAAGGTGCACACAGGTGGACTACATTCTTTATAGGCGATGCAAGCTAAAAGAGATCAGAGACTGTAAGGTGGTGGCAGGAGAGAGTGTCGTTAGACAGCATAGGATGGTTGTTTGTAGGATGACTTTATAGGTAAAGAAGAAGAAGAGAGTGAGAGCTCAACAAAGGATCAGATGGTGGAAGCTGAAGGAGGAAGACTGTTGTGTGAAATTTAGCGAGCAGGTGAGAGAAGCACTGGTTGGAAGGGAAGCAGTTTTGGACAACTGGAAAAGTACTGCAGATGTGGTGAGGGAGACAGCTAGAACAGTACTGGGTGTGTCATCTGGACAGTGGAAGGAAGACAAGGAAACTTGGTGGTGGAATGAAGAGGTCCAGGAAAGCATAAGGAGAAAGAGGTTGGCGAAAAAAGTTTTGGGATAGTCAGAGAGATGAAGAAAGAAGACAGGAGTACAAGGAGATGCGGCGTAAGGCGAAAAGAGAAGTGGCAAAAGCGAAGGAAAAGGCATATTGTGAACGGTACAAGACATTGAATAGTAAGGAAGGATAAAATCACTTGTACTGATTGGCCAGACAAAGGGACAGAGCTGGAAAGGATGTGCAGCAGGTTAGGGTGGTAAAAGATGCACATGGTAATGTGCTGACAATTGAGGAGTGCCTGCTGATAAGGTGGAGGGAATATTTTGAAGAGCTGATGAATGAAGAAAATGAGCGAGAGAAAAGGCTGGATGATGTGGTGAGAGTAAGTTACGAAGTACAAGAGATTAGTAAGGAAGACATGAGGGCTGCTATGAAGAGGATGAAGAGTGGAAAGGCAGTTGGTCCAGATGACATTCCAGTGGAGGCATGGAAATGTCTAGAAGAGATGGCAGTGGAGTTTCTAACCAGATTGTTTAATCAAATCTAGGAAAGTGAAAGGATGTCTGAGGAGTGGAGACGAAGTGTGCTGGTTCCTATTTTCGAGAACAAGGGTGATGTGCAGAGCTGCAGTAACTACAGAGGCATAATGTTGATCAGCCACAGCATGACGTTATGGGAAAGAGTAGTAGAAGCTAGGCTTAGAAAACAGGTGAAGATCTGTGAGCAGCAATATGGTTTCATGCCGAGAAAGAGCACTACAGATGCAATGTTTGCTCTGAGAATTCTGTTTGACAAGTACAGAGAAGCCCAGAAAGAGTTACACTGTGTGTTTGTGGACTTAGAAAAAGCTCATGATAGGGTGTCAAGAGAAGAGCTGTGGTATTGTATGAGGAAGTCTGGAGTGGCAGAGAAGTATGTTAGGGTAGTGCAGGACATGTACAAGAATAGTGTGACAGCGGTGAGATGCGCAGTAGGAATGACAGACTCATTCAAGGTGGAGGTGGGATTACACCAAGGATCAGCTCTAAGTCCTTTCTTGTTTGCAGTGGTGATGGACAGGTTGATGGATGGGATCAGACAGGAGTCCCCATGGACTATGATGTTTGCAGATGACATTGTGATCTGTAGTGAGAGTGGAGAGCAAGTTGAGTCTAGTCTGGAGAGGTGGAGATATGCTTTGGAGAGAAGGGGAATGAAAGTCAGTAGAAGCAAGACTGATTACATGTGTGTGAATGGGAGGGAGCCCAGTGGAATAGTGCAGTTACAAGGAGTAGAAGTGGTGAAAGTAGATGAGTTTAAATATTTGGGTCAACTGTTCAAAGTAATAGAGAGTGTGGTAAAGGTAAAGAAGAGAGTGCAGGCAGGGTGGAGTGGGTGGAGAAAGGTGGCAGGAGTGATTTGTGACCGAAGAATATCAGCAAGAGTGAAGGGGAAAGTCTACAAGACAGTAGTGAGACCAGCTATGTTGCACGGCTTAGAGACGGTGGCACTAATAAAAAGACAGGAGGCAGAACTGGAGGTGGCAGAGCTGAAGATGTTGAGATTCTCTTTGGGAGTGATGAGAATGGACAAGATTAGGAATGAACATATCAGAGGGACAGCTCAGGTTGGATGGTTTGGAGACAAAGTCAGAGAGGCGAGATTGAGATGGTTTGGACATGTGCAGAGGAGGGACCCAGGGTATATAGGAAGAAGGATGCTGAGGATGGAGCCACCAGGCAGGAGGAGAAGAGGGAAGCCAAAGAGGACGTTTATGGGTGTGCTGAGGGAGGACATGCAGGTGGTTGGTGTGACAGAGGAAGATACAGAGGACAGGGTGAGATGGAAACAATTGATCTGCTGTGGCGACCCCTAACGGGAACAGACGAAAGACAAGAAATGTTAACATCACAACAATTACTGTCAAACTTTTATTAAGACTGCTTCAATAACTTTTATTAAGATTCGATGGTGACCTGCAGAGACAAAGTGCTCCCCCGCCTGTATTTCCCAGTGACCCCTCTTGTCTGCCCCCTGAGCAACAACATTCCAAACAATCTCATTTTTACCAGTCTGAACAGTGTGTGGAATAACGGTCAACAAATTCAAGTTAAAAATTTTGCTAGATTAGATTCGATTAGATATACTTTATTGATCTCACAATGGAGAAATTACGTGTACACTCCAGTTACCTCAGACAGCAATTAGTCCACAATTATTACTTGTTTACCGTAATAATGGCACACATCAGAATTAAAGGCAACACATACACATTTGACATTGTTTATGTGCACTAAGTTTGAAGAAGGCTGTTATCCGAATTGAGGCAAGTGGGTGAAGGCCATGCAGCAACCCTGAGATGCGCCGCCATCAGCTTGGGGTGGGGATGTGGGCTGCAGCGAAAACTGCACCGCCCCCGCCGAAAGGGGAAGGAATGACGTTAGCGGGTGCCGGAAAGGGGAGGTGCTGATGGGGTAAGGAGGGGGGTGGGGGAAGGGAATGGGACATGCTTCAGTCCTGTGAAAAGCAGTTTATTGTCTTTGTGAGATGAGATAAGAAACAGCCAATGATCCCCAGGCCGAAACAAATCCCTCTGGAGGAAAAACAGTCAGGTAATTTGACCTTCAGGCTTGATAAGCCTGTAATGTTATGGTTACAGCAGTGAAAAACACTTTTTAACAGTTCAACTTGCACAACCAAATCCCATTTATGAATTAAGAATATTCCCAATTATGAATTAAGAATATTCACCGGCCTCTGAAATCTTCAGTTTCAACTGCAAGGCACGCATCTGCTTCCAGATGTCATCTAATTTGCGTCTGAGTTCAAGAGTCATCGCAGTCTGAGAATGCACTGCCTTGCCAACCTTGTTAATCATGACGGACAAGCGAGGGGCCGTGGTTCTTGATGCCGCTGTCTTGCCAATTTTCCGGTAGATCAGGGCAGCACATAAGCCAAAAAATACCAGCCCTCCTACCATGAGACCAAAAATGAATAAATCCTCGACGTCCTCAACAGAGAAAGGCACCAAGCATGCAACACGTCAAGACCCCCAAGAGTCGAGGACATAGCCCGCAGGATACGTTCCATCTGGGCAAGTAGGATCCCCCGGTCCTGACCTTCTTGTAGAAAAAATGGTGTCAATAGCGTTCAGAGACCAGCTGATCAATTCCATGGTTAATCCAATAGTAGTAAATGTAGCAGCAAAAATGGTAAATTGGCAACACTGAGACAAGGACGGCTTAACATACAGGTTGGGGTGATGCAAATGCAAAATAAAGTCCAAACAAATTTGTCTCAGCTGACCTTCACACGCATACTATGTGTGCTCTGTGGAGTGGGGCAGAGTGTCTGATTCATCCTGGTGTTCATCAGGGATGTGTTCTGGATCCTGCTTCCTTCAATATTTTCATGTTATTGATTTGTCCAGTGTTGATATGTTTTCTGTTGTTTTTTTCTTATGTATTTTTCCAGCTGGACCACGTCAGGCTGTGCGTAGTGTTTCTGTGGCTCCCCCTCATCGTGTGTCAGATTGTCTTCGCCATGGCAACAGCAGTGATGCTCGGGCAGTGAGGGCGGTATGCCTGCTTATGGGAGGGGCTGCAGCCTCCTCTGCTCTGGGCTACCTCAACTCATGCTCCCCCTCGTCTCCCCTCGCCAGCAGAGCCCTAGAGATGGCGCATAGCACAGGGGGATCCTCGGAGCTCTCCACGGATGGCTCGTTCCATGCCTGCAGCCAGGACGTCGACTCACCTCACTTCAACAGCTTTGACTTTGAGGGAGACTCTGACTTTGATGCATTTGACTGTGGAGGTTTTGCTTTTTAGTGATGGAGAGAGAGAGAGAGAGAGAGGGAGGAACTATTGTAAAAAACATGCTTTTTCATCCCCCGTATATGAAACAAAGCCACTGTTAATTAATTTTTCAGCTGTTTGGTGGATTAATGAAGGTATTCTTGCTGGTTAGATCTTGTCATTCCTGAGCCACACTCCTCCGTATCTTTGTGTTGTATCTCTCCATGCTGCAGAATAGGAAATTTTTCATTTCTAAATTATTATAATGAATCCTCTCCTATTTTTATGTCTCATCACTGTTCAAGCTTTGCAATTATTATTATTTAATAACCACCATGTACATTTTGATATGTTATCTGATGTATTCTTGAAAAAATCAAAATGATCCACACAGCACAACGCTCTCACTCAGAAAATTTTTATTAAACAGAAAAAATCAAGTAACGTTTTGGGCACCAGAAACGTTACTTGTTTTTTTTCTGTTTAATAAAAATTTTCTGAGTGAGAGCGTTGTGGCTGTGCGGATCATTTTGATGTTTTCATGGTGATATGCTGTTGATCCTGCACGTCTCTTTAGATGCTTGGGATGTGCGTGTCTCCACTGCATTATCTGATGTATTCTTGCCATTGCATTTGCCCTGCTTTTAGAAATTGTTTGAAGTGTCACGCAGTACAAAGATGAGTAAATGCTGCTGTCACCGTGACTTTGCATGTCTTTGCATCTGTGTATATTCTGGCTGTCATAGAGTGATGTGTGCACACACACACACAAAGGGGGGAGATATGAAGCAGAGATCGAACACGCTTATCTAGTGAGTGAAAGGGAATCCTTATCACTACAAGGAGGAGCCTAATGCTCAGATTGCATTTAACCTACATTTAATAAATGTGCAATAGCTACAGAAATACTGGTCATAAGTGAAAAGATTGAAAAAAAAAAAATTAAAGCAACAGAAAATTGCTAATTTTGGTTGCTGGCAAGGCAGGTCACAGGGGTTCAAATCAAATCCCTAAAAGCCACAGCTCCTGTGCGTATGGACATTGAAAGGTGCCCGTTAGGGTGCCAGATGTCCCACATTGTGCCCCAAAGAGATGGTTTCCAGCGTTGTTCTTGACAGTCAGGCTTCAGTTTTAAAAATGCGTGTTTCCTGACTGTCAAGAACAACGCCGGAAACCATGTCAATTCTTTAAATATTTAAAATTTAGCATGATGTTTGTAAATATAAGGCTAAATGTGTAAATACTTAGCATTAACTAATCTGCTGAAGTTTTAGGTTTGACAGAAATTTGATAATGTAATATTTGCCTTTTTTTTGTCCCTAATTTTTGGTCTTCATCTGTGGATCAGAAAAAAATCTAAACTGAAATATTACCAGCATTCCCATGCCAATGAAATCAAATGTGATTCTTTTTCTCCATCAAATAAACCACTTAATTATGAACATAAGGTTTAAATGTTATTATTATTATTATTATTATGAATTCCGTGTACATGACAACAAAAAGAGTTTCCAGCTGCTGGAAATTTTTCTTGTAAAAACACATAGTTCAGTCACTTCAGCTAGTAATGTGAACACAGCATAAGTTCTAAGACCTCTTTACAAATAGGCTCTCCTTTTTGCAAACGTTTTTTTCCAGGAGTGGGCAGTTTTGTTCTCTCCGGTGACATTCAAACCCATTCTTACACCTTCTCTCTCTGCTTTCCAAGGCTGCCTGCCTCGTTTGCTGGATGGTCTGCAGACCGTACCGGAGGACAGCACCTGTCCTCAGTGTCTGGTCGCGCCCAGCTTGGGATGCAGCTGAATCCTCTCAGTGTGCGGCAGGACATTTCACACAATTCAGAAACGTGCAGGAATTATAAGCCTGTATTTATACTATTATGAATGAGATGTGCATTATTTGGAAGAAAGTTGAGGTGTAACTGACTTTAGCCCACAACCCCCCACCACCACCACCTTGTCCCTTCCATTACAAAGAGGTGAACTGTTCCCCGCGCGCTCCTCCCCTTTCTTTCACCATCTCACTGCTTCTGTGCACCCGCAGCAAGCAGGGGCCTCTGAAGCTGCTCGCAGGGGGTGCCAATTTGCCATTTCTACACAAGAGTGACAAGAAAACCATTTTGTGGTGGAGATGATTTTTTTAAGTGCTCGTACCCATGGTGCCACCCTCCTATAAATGCCGTCCTGGGCGGTGGTCCGCATCGCCCATACTAAAAACCACCACTGCCACTAATCCCAGCCATAACCTCTAACCATAACAAGGCTGCACTACACACAAATACAATTTGGAATTATTAATACAGCTACATAAGAATAACCACTTCCAATTATATAATGCAACAACAGGAGTCCACAACCTCATTTCCACCAGCAGATAGAACTGACTAGAAAATAGAAACATATATTTCCACTTTGCAACATGAGATACAAAAGTGAACAATCATCTGAGTCATGTGGACAAGTGGTGAATGAGTTTTTGCAGTTTTAAAACCTGCTTTGAGCATATTCACCTCAGGTATTTAGTCAGTTTGTCTTGTCATCTGCCATTAACCTCACTTATTGTCAGTGAAAGCCAAGATTCAGGTGAAGGTGCAACAGTCAGTCACGTGTTTCACCTCTGGTATAGTGCTGGGCCCCTGTTAAATATCAACGCAAGCACTCAGAAAAACAAGCCACAAAGTATTGATCAGTCAGGCAGACTATATTAGTGTGATCTGTTCACCAGTGAGGAGACGCGCAGAAGACAGAGTGCAGACGACATGATGGAGATTTCTACCACACTGATCTTAGCAGGACTCATCATGGTTCTGTTGTTTCTGGTTAGTTTGAAGACAAGCAAGAAGTACAATCTGCCTCCAGGGCCAACTGGATTTCCTCTCATTGGAAATCTGCCACAGCTGGACAAACACAAACCTTTCAAAAGCATCCTCAAGGTGAGTTTGTCTGCCCATTTCCACTGGTATAGACTTAATTCGACAAGGTGGAAAGCATGATGGTTGATTTATTTCACTGACTTTAATTTGAAAGTCCAGCTCTCTGGATTTTCATTGCATGGATAAATGTATATTCTACAGTGGCCAATAAAGGCCACTACATTTCCAAATTAAGAAAACACTAGCAAATGCAGAAAACATTTACAAATACAAAAAACACCTGCATTAATTTAACAGCACCATCAAAAAATGTACTGCAGATTGAAAACCACTTGCAACCAAGAAATGCTCTGCAAAGCTTCACAACGCAACAGAAGGAGTGACAACACAGCTTGAGCACTCACAATATAAACAGAAGTTTCTGTCTGGAGGACTTAAATTGGACACTACTCTGCAGTGCATTGCAAAAAAATAAATAAATAAATAAATAAATAAAAGCCATTGCTATTGATATGATAACGTACACAAATGCTATTGCTATTAGTAAGACACCCATTGTTATTTAAATTACCTGTACTTCAACATTATGATGCCCCTCTTTATTAAACTGATTCTGATTCTGTTTAAAGTAACAGAATCAGAATTCTGATTCTGATTCTGTTATTTAAATTACCTGTACTTCAACATTATGATGCCCCTCTTTATTAAACTGATTCTGATTCTGTTTAAAGTAACAGAATCAGAATTCTGATTCTGATTCTGTTATTTAAATTACCTGTACTTCAACATTATGATGCCCCTCTTTATTAAACTGATTATGATTCTGTTTAAAATAACAGAATCAGAATCAGAATTCTGATTCTGTTATTTAAATTACCTGTACGTCAGCATTATGATGCCCCTCTTTATTAAACTGATTCTGATTCTGTTTAAAATAACAGAATCAGAATCAGATTCTGTAAATTTGCAGCAGATACATTATGAAAATAAGGTCATATTGTTGAAATGATGCAGATTATTTTATTTATTTTTCTGTGGGATATCCATTTTTTTTTTTTTTTTTGCATTTCTACCTGTTTTCTGCTTTAACTGGCACTGTCTTAAAAGTGTTATGGCCCCTCTCTTCCACCATATCAGTTCCACATACAAGATGTGTAAAAGTCACAGCCTTTCAAATTTCACAAAATTGACAAAATTTAGTTTCTATCGTAATCCAAGCATTATAATGTAGGTTTATTTTTGTAATAATCATGTTGCAAAATTTCAGCTCATTTTAATGCAGAAAACATATTTACCTGGGGGGTCGGGGGGGATTCTATAACAAATATCTTATTTTCCTTCTTACGGCATCTATAGGAGGAAGTGCCTGTGCACATGCATGAGATTCTGAAATTACCTTTGACCTTCCGTCAAGTGCATTCCCTGGGCATGCATACTGACGTGTAAAATCTCTTGTAAATCACTTTAGAGGTGTTATGTGGTTCATAAACAGCATTTTTAGATTTAGAAGCTTATTTTTCATTATAGAACGGCTGAGTGGATCTCTCATTTGATTGGTGGCTTGTATGTCATGTGACATGGATTATTGGTACCATTTGCCATTGTGTTTCATTGACCGTGCAATAGTTCTTTTTAACATGCAATTTTGGTGCTATATGAAATGTGCTATTGCATGCCCCGACCACCGCACATGCTCACACTACCGCTAGCTAAACATGGCGGAGTTTGTTTTGCTGGCAGACGACAATTTGAAGGAGCTAATTGACGCTGCTAATTCTTCAAACAAACACACAAAAAACTCAACAACAACAACAAAAAACAAATACACCACGCTGTAAGCCATCTGGAGGCATGAAGAACTGTTAGCATGAAAAGCTGGACAAATTTCTGATGTGATTTTTCGCTGGAGTGAGGAAAGCAAACAGCAGTCTGTACACGAAGTCAGTGGATGAAATCACGGACTACTGAGAACAATTTTGGATTCCTGTTTAAAGGTCGTGTTGGACTGTTAAGCACTAGTGATGAACACCAAAATGTAAAACCCTTTTCTGTTGTTTATAAATTAATAAAATATCAAATGACAAGGATCTATTTTTGCTGTTATATAAAACAAATAATGAATGTTTTTGCATTTTTTTCAATGGTACGAATACTTAATTCGGTGAAAGCTGGAACATACCATTGATCTCGGCTTTGCCTTGTTGAATGGTGCGCTCCAGCTTTCATCTCATGAAATATTCATACAATTGAACTCATAAACATTCATTATTTGTATACTATTTTTTACAAAATATATGATATATATATACTGTATAAGATTTATACAGAAATAAGCTGTTTCAGAGCGTTTTCCACCATCTTGGTTGACTTTGTTTGTTGTGGCTGGGGTGCCTGGCTGGCTTTTGTTTCTGTCTTCTGTTTTCTGTCTTTTGTTTTTCCTTCCAGGTGGCATGCGTTCAGGACTGAGTGGCTGTGTGGCTGAGTTATTAGGACCTCACCCTGATCACCTAAGGCTGGTCATGTGCAGCTCGTCGGGACTCACAGCTGTGGTGCATCTATATGGATTGGGGCATGGTTGCATTTAAGTCTGGAGTACACAGTGTGTATTTGCCAGAGACTCGACCTTGTGACCAGACGGGTGAGATCGACGTTTAGAGAACCATCTCATCATCATGGACGCAGAGACCGTACCAGGTTTGATGCCATGGTCTGTGAAAGAGGAGGGGGTGAGGTCTCACGCTCGTCAGCACACTTCCTGAGGTACTTTAGGTTTTGTGACAAACATGAGTACAGTCAGTAGATGTGGTGTCCCTCACACCTTATTATATTGAGCTGTTATGTTAGTCGTTTAATCAGCTTCCACTGCAGTGGAGAATTGAACTGGGTGTTCCATGCCTGCAGGGTGGGAAGCTGATTGGTGATTAAGCCAGGAAGTGTTTGCTGTTTATGTACACCTTTGAGTGGTCTCTCTGTGTGTGGAGTGGTGGACTCACATGATGGTTTCTTCTTTCACAGACTCGGTTGGTCGCGGCCACCTGGGGGGTGTCCGCGGGGTCCTTGGGTCCGAACTGTTCTGGCTCCGGACCGTTTGTGCTGCTGGGAGCGCACCGTTCTTCCACCTCGCCAGAGCGTGCACTTATTTGTTTAGCACTCACTGTTATGTCATTAAATTCTGTTATCCTTTGAACCGTGCTCTGTTTCCTTTATGCTGGGTCCTACTTCAAACGCTGGTCGGTACTCCGACTGCGTCTGACACATAACATTGTTTGAGCAAACAGCCAGCTGACGTCGCCCCACCTGTCTTTACTCTGACGGTCTGTTGCCGTGTGCTTCCCAGCATCTCTCATGTAAGTTGGGGGAAACCCCTATGTGGTCTGTGACGATGCTGTGGTCTCTACCATAGACTGTAAGGGTCGCTATCAAAATTAGTTCATGGCCATCTTTTGATTTGAAATTTTTCACCCCATCTGGGTGTCTGCAAATTTTACTTTTCTGGACGATAAGGAAAGAATGTGTTATTTGACTGAAGCCATTTGTTGGTGGTGTATTGGGGTGATCATCCATTCATTCATTCTGCAGTGTGGTCACCACAGACCGTGTGAGAAGCTGTCTGATTGAAACCATTTCTTGGAGATGTGTATTAGGGCAGGCTAGAGAACAGATACTACCTATCACATATAGGAAAAAAATCAACCTTTTTTTTTCTAGCAGAAACTTTTCCTTTAGCATTGGAATGGCAGAGATTTTCATTTAGCCACGCCTGGCTAATGTATTTTATTTAAAAAAAATTAAAAGACTTTGTTTTTTTAGTATTTCTTTACTGTTACTTTGTAATGCTGTCGTCATGGAGGAGTGCAGCAATTTCAGGAATATAATGATCCTACAGCTGAAAAAAAATTCTTGCAATAAGTAGTGTCATTTAACAAATAAAATTAATTTATAATTTAAAATTAAAATCGATCCAAAGCTTTGTGGCGGTGTCGTATCCTCCCAGTCAATCCAAAGCAGTGCGGCATTGTTGTATCCTCTCAGTCATTCCAAAGCAGTGCGTCGGTGTCGTATCCTCCCAGTCAATCCAAAGCAGTGCGGCAATGTTGTATCCTCTCAGTCAATCCAAAGCAGTGCGGCGGTGTCGTATCCTCCCAGTCAATCCAAAGCAGTGCGGCTTGTCGTATCCTCTCAGTCAATCCAAAGCCGTGCGGCGGTGTCGTATCCTCTCAGTCAATCCAAAGCCGTGCGGCGGTGTCGTATCCTCTCAGTCAATCCAAAGCCGTGCGGCGGTGTCGTATCCTCCCAGTCGATCCAAAGCCATGCGGCGTTGTCGTATGCTCCCAGTCGATCCAAAGCTGCACGGTGTATCGTATCCTCCCAGTCGATCCAAAGCCATGCGGTGTTGTCGTATCCTCCCAGTCGATCCAAAGCCGTGAGGTGGTGTCGTATCCTCCCAGTCGATCCAAAGCTACACGGTGTATCGTATCCTCCCAGTCGATCCAAAGCCATGCGGCGTTGTCGTATCCTCCCAGTCGATCCAAAGCTGCACGGTGTATTGTATCCTTCCAGTCGATCCAAAGCCGTGAGGTGGTGTCGTATCATCCCAGTCAATCCAAAGCTGCACGGTGTATCGTATCCTCCCAGTCGATCCAAAGCCATTCGAGGTGTTGTATCCTCCCAGTCGATCCAAAGCCGTGAGGTGGTGCCGTATCCTCCCAGTCAATCCATAGCCGTGCGGCCGTGTTATTTCCTCCCATTCGATCCAAAGCTGTTTCCTCCTGGCTGATTGAAAAGTGTGCTGGATCATGTGACCAGCACAGGAAAGCCTCACAGGAGTAAACCATGATGCTAAATTGTGACAAAGTAACCATAATGTGTAATCTTAAAAAATAAATAATAATAATAAATAAATGAGACACAATACATTTGCACTATCTTTCTTTTTTCACATTGCGGGTTACAAAGGAGGTGGAGACAGAAATGCTTTCGTCTGTCAACCTGGTAAAGTTCAGTCAAAAACAAGTAGTGCGCCCCCTATGATGGTATGTACAAGGGCTGTGATAAAAGTATCCGACCTTATTATTTTTTTCAAAAACCATATGGATTTGAATCATGTGTGATTACATCAGACATGCTTGAACCCTCGTGGGCATGCGAGAGTTTTTTCACGCCTGTCGGTTACGTCATTCGCCTGTGGGCAGTCTTTGAGTGAGGAGTCGCCCACCCTCTCATCGTTTTTTTCATTGTTTAGGAATGGCTCAGAGACTGCTGCTTTGTTTGATCAAAATTTTTTCAAAAACTGTAAGGCACAACTGAGTGGACACCATTCGATAAATTCAGCTGGTTTTCGGTAAAAATTTTAACGGCTGATGAGAGATTTTGGTGTGTAAGTGTCGCTTTAAGGATGGCCCACGGCGCCTGATGGCGATCTGCGCTTCGAGGCGGCGGCGTCTCGCTGTTTCAAGCTGAAAACTTCCACAATTCAGGCTCTGTTCACCCAGGTCATCGTCAGAGAACAGAGAAGTTTCAGAAGAAGTCAGCATGAGGAGTTTATTCGGACATTCCACTGTTAAAGGAGATTTTGTAATGAAAGAACGTGCGGGCAGATTCGCATGTCGGGCCGGACCCGACCGCGGGGGGTCGCGACAGGAAAAACACCTCCATTGGAAACCTTAACGGACAAGTTGGAACATGCCCAGCTGTTAAACAATTTCTCAGGTACTCACTTGTTGAAAGCCATCAAAAGCCGCCTGAATTTTACAAATGGTTTTCAACACGGAGGTGTTTTTCCTGTCGCGGCACAGACGGATTTGCGGCGTCGTCACGGAACCGACTCAGCGAATTTGCCCGCACGTTCTTTCATTACAAAATCTCCTTTAACAGTGGAATGTCCGCATAAACTCCTCATGCCGACTTCTTCTGAAACTTCTCTGATGACGTCCTGGGTGAACAGAGCCTGAAATGTGGAAGTTTTCAGCTTGAAACAGCCAGACGGATGCCACCTCCAACCGCGCCGTGCCGATCCGCTTTGTGAGCTGTCCTTAAAGCGCAAGAAACTCCACAATCTCTCATCAGCCGTTAAACTTTTTTACCGAGAACCAGCTGAATTTCTCGAATAGTGTCCACTCGGATATCCCTCACGGGTCCTGAAAAAATTTTGATAAAGCAATGCGCGCCGTCTCCAGCAGTGTCTCAGACAAAGGATTTCAGCTGAGAGAGCTGGACCAGTGCTCACTCAAAGCCTGCCCACAGGCGAATGACGTCACCGAAGCGTGAAAAAACTCACGCATGCGCACGAGGGTTCAAGCATGTCTGGTGTAATCGCATGTGATTCAAATCCATATAGTTTTTTTTTATATATATAAAACTGCCGGTTAGTTTTCTAATAGACCTCGTATGTACCTATATGTGGTTGGCAGAAGTGTGATACAAATACACCATATACTATCTTTAAAACACTAGTGTTTCAATGCCGAAATATTTTCCAGACTTCATTATCACTTCTACTGCTGTATAAAACCATACAGCAACTTAACATCTTTGGATCAGCCAGGAGGATGTGACTTAATGTTTTACTCGTACATTGCTCTTGTCCCAGTAAGTGATCAGGCTGCTCCGCGGGACATCCTGAGAATTCTTGGGTTTTCTTATATCTTGCTGCACATCACAGGTTCCTTGAGTGATGTGTGGAGTGCAGTGGTGGGCACAGCTAACCAAAAAGTTAGCTTCAGTAACTGGTAATCAGCTAACTGAAAAGGTTTCTTTTATAATGCTAAACTACCTAAAAACGTATTGGAAGCTACAGCTAACTGATAAGTTTCAATTTTGCCTCCCATACGCTTTCAGCTACTAACAAGCCAATTTTGAGATTAAACACCGCCAAAGCTTCTAATAGAATCAAAGGCGATCACAAACCCAAATAGCCAATGAGCCAGCGCTTCTGTCTTTGTGCACTCTGCCCCCTGCTGTAATAAAGCATCATTTACCCTGACAGGATACAGTGGTCCAGCAATGAGGCAGAGGTACTGAAATGGAAAGCAGGTTTGAATTATCGTTTTGATTTATAAATAAAAATATTCCAGATAGAATAACTGCATTAATGTAAACTCTGAAAATGTACAAAGTGATCTATAACACCTATTTGTTAATTTTAAAATAATGCATTAATTCTGAAGATTTGAACATTAACACACAAATGCCCAAAGGGATTATGGGTAAACTTAGCCTCCGCTCATACTTATTGGTTGATTCATTCATTCTATGTAAAAACCAACACAAGTGAATCAATGTAACATGTTGGTGTTTACAAATAAATGTGCTTTTGTAAAATATGTCATTTTTTAATTTGTAAAGAAAGAAAGAAAGAAAGAATAAAGAAAGAATATCCCGCTAGACAGCGCCTAAGCACACGTGTGATGACATCACAAATCTATCCGGTTAGGGAGACAAGGTTTCTTTCAATAACAAGAACTGTCAAAAAACTTTCTCGTGTGTGGTTGGAGTCGTGTGGCGATAGGAATAGCCTTTTGAATGCTTGAATAACGATGTCAGTTGCACAAAGAAATCAAAAAATAGTGAAAACATGTTCATTGCGCCCATGTTGGTATTTTGGCTGTTGGACTTTGCGGTGTGGTGTCATAATAACGCATCAATCAGTCGCTCCGTGTGGCATCATAACAACGGTCAGTCGTGCCGTGCGGTGTCATCACATCCGATCGGTTAGCGGCTCCGTGCGATGTCACAACAGATCAATCAGTCGCTCTGTGAGTCTGTGTGTCATAACATCCAATCTGTTAAGCCTGGTTCACATGGCAAGATAATAAGGCCCATATCGGACCCATTCTTCCCCTTCCGACAAACTTAAGGATGGCCCAACAATTGTGATGACACTAAATATAATCTTATCAGATATTCCTGTCGTGTGTGGTATGTTAAGAGCACTCTGATCTGCTTGGAAGGACGTGAGGAGCTAAATGTGACATGCAGCCAATCAGAAAGCGAGGTGTTTTACCTGGGAATGTTCGTGTGTGAAATCTGTTTGTGTGTGTTGTTTTTACCGTGTGGCTGCACACCACACACTGTACAACTAAACCTGTCAGATTTGGTGATTTTTTTTTTTATCTCCATGTGTGTGGTCTCTCAGGTTTTGGAAACCTACAGATAATTTTAAAATCCTGTGGTTGACAACACTGAGATATAACCTGTCACCAGTAGATGGCAGTGTTCTATGCCTTTTGATGCCAATTATATCACATGGCTTGAATCACATTTTAACAGACTTTCGGTTTTGCAAATACTTTTTTTTACACAAATGAAAAAAATGACATATTTTACAAAAGCACATTTGTAAACACCAACACACGTTACATTGATTCACTTGTGTTAGTTTTTACACAGAATGAATTAGTCAACCAATCAGTATGAGCGGAAGCTAAGTTTACCCATAATTTCTTTGGGCACCTGTGTGTTAATGTTCAAATCTTCAGATTTGTGCATTATTTTAAAATGAACAGATATGTGTTATATATCCACTTTGTACATTTTAAGAGTTTACATTAATGTAGTTAGGGAGGTGATGGTCTAGTGGTTAAGGTGTTGGGCTTGAGTCCAGAAGATCATGGGTTCAAATCCCCGCCTGACTGGAAAATTACTAAGGGCCCTTGGGCAAGGCCTTTAATCCCCTATTGCTCCCGGTGTGTAGTGAGCGCCTTGTATGGCAGCACCCATCGGGGTGAATGTGAGGCATAATTGTAAAGCGCTTTGAGCGTCTGATGCAGATGGAAAAGCGCTATATAAATGCAGTCCATTTACCATTTAGTTATTCTACCGTACGTCAAACCTGCTTTCCATTTCAAGACTTCTGCCTCATAGCTCAACCACTGTATGGGGTTAAGGAATAATGATTGATTGATTGATTGATTGATTGATTTGTTTGTGGCAGTTTGGCAGCCAGGCCCTTTCTGCTGGGGGCAGAGTTGAGCTCAGCTTTTCTTAGCTACGTCACTGCTGCAAAATGCATAGCAGATAACAGCACAAGGGATTATAAATGTTTTTCAAGTTACTAGCTATGTTAAAAAAAAACGTTAGCGGTCTAAAATTATTGGAACTAAATTCATCAGAAGATAATTGGTCCGATGATGATTTTAAAACTTATCTAAAAAGCTAATCTGCTAACAAAAATATTAGCTTTGATAATTATCGGATTAGCTGAACAGTGCCCACCACTGGTGGAGTGGAGAGTTGAGTGTCACAGCACAAGGAAACACAGCAAAAATCACAGACAGGAATATAGACAGTAAGGACTTTCTGTTCTGCTTTTATCATTGTTGCTCCGCAGGCTGTAGGGGTTCCTTAAGCTCACACACAAATGCAAAAAGTGCACAGATTTTATGACTGAGAAGTGCTTGGATTGTGCAGTAAATTTGCAATATCATAATTTCTTACTGTAACAAGTCGTGTTTTGCAGCTCAGTGAAACCTATGGATCTGTGATGACCATCTACCTCGGTTGGCAGCGGGTGGTGTTTCTTGTAGGATCTGAAACAGTGAAGGAGGCCATTGTGGACCAGCCAGATGACTTCAGCGGCAGAATGCCTCTTCCATTTGTGTACAAAGCGACTCGCGGCTATGGTAACACATGCAGAGTGAAATCAGTTGGCATGGAATCAAACATTCTTATGTCTTTGTATGTTTCTCTTCATCAACAAGTTCTTAGATAAAAACAGTCAAACTCAGCTTTCCATTACTGCACAAATAAAAATAATAATATGTGTATTAAGTCAGTCAGATATTTCAACATAAAATAATTTTAAAAAAATTCTCATGGGACCACTGTGTTGTCAATGCTTTTTATCCAATATTTCAGAAATTTCTGGAATTAATTTTAATGGCTTTAGTATGAGGGCAGCACGGTGGATGAGTGGTTAGCGCTGTTTGCCTCACAGCAAGATGGTCTTGGGATCGATTCCCACCTGTGACCTTTCTGTGTGGACGTTGCATGTTCTCCCCATGTTTGCATGGGTTCTCTCTGGGTGCTCCGGCTTCCTCCCACATCCAGACAAAATGCAGGTCAGGTGGATTGGAGACTTTAAAAGTGTTATTGTATTCGGCAATAACACTTTAAGTCCCTTTTGCTTTTCCCTTCTTTTTTTCCACTCGGGGATCTCCACAGCAGATCTGAAGTGGATTTGCATGTTGATTTGACACAGATATGGCCTCCTCCATCCTCCTGCGTTTTGGGTCTGATGGACAGATGTCATCACATTGCCACAGCAGGGCATTTAGCACAAACGGTTTACAGACATGCATGCGTGCTGTGGGACAGCTGGATATGAAGGGATTGTGCCGTTTAATGAAAGCATGTTGTCATATGTCCTCACTCACAAACAGCACATCAAAGAACGACACTCCGCTGCTGCACTTTAATTGCACAAGTCCAGAAAGCTCAGACAGGAGTCCTGATGTCTGATGCAACTGTAGCCAGGCTGAAAATGTGACACAGTGGGGAAAAAATTGAAAATAAATCAATCTGCCATTTTTAAATAACTTTGTATAGACATAAAGTTAACTGACTTTACATACAGAATGTTTGATCAAATTGAATTCTGGGCTGTTGGGAACTTTGAGTTTGATGTATCTACTAAGGGCATTAAATAAACGTTCTTCCATGTTACCTGTGATTAGTCAATACGCCTGATTTTTTTTTTACTTTTTGTCATCAGGTTTGGGGATCAGTAATGGAGAGCGTTGGCGCCAGTTGCGTCGTTTCACCCTATCCACACTCAGAGACTTTGGGATGGGACGGAAGAGGATGGAAGAGTGGATCCAGGAAGAGAGCCACCACCTGGTGGCTCGTATGGCTACTTATAAAGGTATGTAGGACACTTTACTTTCCACACCTCAGATTTAACACAAAAGATGATTCCGTCATCGTTGAATTTCAGTTCGTCTTGTCTGCAGCCCTTAGTGACAATGACTATTTAAAATGGATTCCTGCAGCAATACCTTTGGTAAATGAGTGCAAAACTAAACAATGCATCATCATCATCATCATCATCATCACAACAGTGAAACATTTAAGTATAAATCTATTTAAGAAATTGAACTTTGCAAAGTGAATATCTCCAAGGGAGTTAAAATCCACCAACCGACAAAGGACAGTTTGAAAACTCAGGGTTGCTGACTTTTGTGTTGTGACATCATAAGGTAGGCCATGTCAGGTTCTGCCCTGGCTCAGGGTTCCTGCGTAATTCACTGCGTAATTTCCACTGTGGATTTCTGGTTTTATTTTTCATATGTTTATACTTTGTCATTTAAGTCTCAGTTTGGTTTGGTTCATTGCTGTAGTTTGTTATGCTTTAGTCACGGGTCTCATTCTTTGGTTATCATTTATTTTGTAGTCAATCATTTATTTATGGTCTTTTGTTAATGATTATGTGTTCACTAGTTTTATTTCTTATTTAACTTCAGTGTCTTATTGTCTGGGTTTGTTTAATTTTTCATTGCATTATTCTGTAGTCGCCGGTTGTGCGTTCTGTTCATCATTTATTCTCTGTTTAACCAGTAGTTTGTTTGCCACTTTTATTGTATTTACGTTTCTGTATCAGCCAGTATCAGTTCCGCTCTAGTTTAAGTTATCATTAGTTTTCTTGTTTTCCACTTTTTGACTTGTGTTAGTTCTTATTTGTGCCCCTTTTGTTTTGTTCACGTTTATTATGGTTTGTCAAGTCATGTTTTGCACCATTGTTTTTTCTGTCACTTAGTTATCACTGCACTCTCTTGCCTTCCACACACCTGCACCTCATCACACCCTAATTCTGTTCCTTATTTAAGCCCTCAGTTTCACAGCTCACTGCCTGACTGTTGACTTCGTTCATGCTCTGGCCTTTTGTTCATGTTCTGCTATACTCCTCGATGCCGTGTGTACGAACCCAGCTCGGTTTTTGGACCACGTCCCAGCCTGTACCATGTCTGATACTTCTGCCTCCATGTCTGACTACCTGTGCACCGAATCCATTGCCTGGTTACAAGTTAAAGCCTTTAATTCATCTCAACCAACTATGTCTGTGAGTCTACTGCTACCTGTGTCACTACTAGTCCTGAGAGAACAATCAGGCCAGTACCAGGAGGCCACAGACTCAGATCCAGAAATAAACATGTCAGCAATTAAAGAGGTATTCGCTGACATTAAATTATTTTTTGCAACCCCAATTCCAATGAAGTTGGGATGTTGTGTAAAATGTAAATAAAAATGGAATACAATGATTTGCAAATCCTCTTCAACCTATAATCAATTGAATACACCACAAAGACAAGATATTTATCAAACTGATAAACTTTATTGTTTTTGTGCAAATATTTGCTCATTTTAATATGGATGCCTTCAACAAGTTTCAAAAAAGTTGGGACAACAAAAGAGTTGGAAAGTTAATGAATGCTCAAAGAACACCTGTTTGGAACATTCCACAGGTGAACAGGTTAATTGGAAACAGGTAAGTGTCAAGATTGGGTATAAAAGGAGCATCCCCAAAAGGCTTAGCCATTCACAAGCAAAGATGGGTTGAAGATCACCACTTTGTGAACAACTGCATGAAAAAATAGTCCAACAGTTTAAGAACAATGTTTCTCAACATTCAATTGCAAGGAACTTAGGGATTCCATCATCTACAGTCCATAATATTATCAGAAGATTCAGAGAATGTGGAGAACTTTCTACACATAAGCGGCAAGGCCGAAAACCAACATTGAATGCTCGTGACCTTTGATCCCTCAGGCGGCACTGCATTAAAAACCAACATCATTATGTACAGGATCTTACCACGTGGCCTCAGGAACACTTCAGAAAACCATTGTCAGTTAACACAGTTCATCACTACATCTACAAGTGCAAGTTAAAACTTTACCATGCAAAGTGAAAGCCATACATCAACAACATCCAGAAACCCCGCCGCCTTCTCTGGGCTCAAGCTCATTTGAAATGGACAGACACAAAGTGGAAAAGTGTGCTATGGTCTTTTGAGTCCACATTTCAAATTGTTATTGGAAATCATGGACGTCGTGTCCTCTGGACAAAAGAGGAAAAAAACCATCCAGATTGTTATGAGCACAAAGTTCAAAAGCCAGCATCTGTGATGGTATGAGGGTGTGTTAGTGCCCATGACATGGGCAACTTACACATCTGTGATGGCACCATCAATGCTGAAAGGTACATCCAGGATTTGGAGCAACACATGCTGCCATCCAAGCAACGTCTTTTTCAGGGATGTCCCTGCTTATTTCAGCAAGACAATGCCAAGAAACATTCTGCACGTGTTACAACAGTGTGGCATCATAGTAAAAGAGTGCAGGTACTAGAATGGCCTGCCTGCAGTCCAGACCTGTCGCCCATTGAAAATGTGTGGCGCATTATGAAGCGCAAAATACAACAAAGGAGACCCCGGACTGTTGAACAACTGAAGTCATACATCAAGCAAGAATGGGAAAGAATTCCACCTACAAAGCTTCAACAATTAGTGTCCTCAGTTCCCAAATGCTTATTGAGTGTTGTTAGAAGGAAAGGTGATGTAACACAGTGGTAAACATACCACTGTCCCAGCTTTTTTGAAACATGTTGCAGGCATCCATTTCAAAATGAGCAAATATTTGCACAAAAACAATAAAGTTTATCAGTTTGATAAATATCTTGTCTTTGTGGTGTATTCAGTTGAATATAGGTTGAAGAGGATTTGCAAATCATTGTATTCTGTTTTTATTTACATTTTACACAACGTCCCAACTTCATTGGAATTGGGGTTGTACTCCAATCGAATATAATTTAATCATTTCACCCTCTGATTGGGCATTTTACAAAAGTGTGTTTGTGCGTGTGTGTGTATGTAGAGAGAGAGAGAAAAAAATGTCATGAAATACAAATTAACAAAAGCGCACATGCGCACACACACATGCACACACAGTCTAAATACTGAGTATATACAAAACAGATCAGAAAAGAATGTAGGAGTGCTGCTCCTGGATTTATCAGCCGGGTTCTTTTAATCTTTATCTCCTTCTGGCAGCAAAGTCCAAAATGTAAATGTACCAGACTGTTACATAACCTACAAAACACATTTGTCATTACAGACGTAACCTAATGGAGCTGTGGTGTGTGCAAGATTGTGTGTGTGTGTTTTTAAATGTCATCTGTTTATTTTGTAGCTAAATTAATTCATTTTCTATACTTGATTTTTTTTCCATTTCAGGCTCACAGGGTCACAGGTAAGACTGAGTAATTGGGGTATACCACGGATGGGACGCCAGTCTGTCGCAGTGCCATTTAATAAAACACGACACAGATCATTTATTGACTGATTTGTGACCAATATTGAGGACTTCAGGTTTCTGGTTGTTAAGCTGCAGAAATTTGAGTCAGTGTGCATTTTACATATTCAACAATGTAAAACAAACATTAGTTGTTGACTTCACTTTGCAGCATTTTTACATGAATCAAATCAAATCAAATCAATTTTATTTATATAGCGCCAAATCACAACAAACAGTTGCCCCAAGGCGCTTTGGATTATTATAACAACGGAATTCATCATAAAGCCAGAAAGCTGCAGATATTACAAAGCAGGACAGAGGTTACGTCACAGTGGATTGGAAGCTCACTGGCAGACTGTTAGGTGGACTGTCTAAATATGAGATGCAGTCTCTGATATTTTGACCAAAATCTATTTGGTACAATGACATATGATTGATTGTGCTTATCATGTGTGGGTGTGTGTGCTTGAGAGAACAGGGTTTTTTTTTAATCAGATTTGGACAGTACTCTGTGGAATAACTGAGGGTCAATCAAGGACAAAGATATTTGATTTTGAGCAGAATTGGTAAAGTGGTGAGGTTGCGTGCCATAGTCAATCCAAATGTTTGTTGGGTACTTGAACTCATTCTCTGCCTCACCTAGAAAATGTCACAGGAGAAAGATTGTGCTTGTTGTGGGTATGCTTGTCTGTGCACTTTTCTGTATGTATTCGGTTGCTGGATTCTTTTAGCATTACGAGGTCTGTTAGAAAAGTATCCAAGCTTTTTATTTTTTTCAAAAACCATATGGATTTGAATCACGTGTGATTGCATCAGCCAAGCTTGAACCTTCATGCGCATGCGTGAGTTTTTTCACACGTGAAAAACGCGTGAAAAAACGTTTATGGTCTATGTAAAATGGTCTATGCAAAACGCATAGACCATTTTGTATATATTGTTCAAAATGTGCATTTGTGCTTATTGTTTGAACCTTGTTGTTGTACAGTCTTTCACATAAGACCTCAAATTACCTTTATAAAGTGTCAAAACAGTTGTTTATCATAGTTTGCTGTGTGTTTTGAATAAACGTACGTGGAAAATTATTTTTCGCTTTATTTTTTCCTTGCCTATTTTGGATTGTAAACCTTTATTACACTTATAAAACACAACAAAAACATATATATTCTGAAAGCACATGTTGTCCTGAAAAAAAGAGACATAAAACTTGATTGTGGGATGCAGGGAGAGCTGTTAACAGCAGTATAGTGCAGCAGATAAATTCGTTTTTTCAGTGAAATACTTCACTTATACAAAGAAACATGAAATTTTCTACACATCTTCATAGGTTAAGTAATCATTTTCACTGGATGGCCACTCAAAATTTCAAGATGGCTGCTGTTTTTCAAGATGGCCGTCATGAAGTTTTGATCATGTCAATTATGCCGTCCTGGCCATGTATTTGAGTTTCTTTGTTGGTTTTATAGAGCCTATGCAATGTCAGTTGGCAAAAGCATTGTGTTTTTTTCTTAAAATTTGGAAAAGCACACATGAAACAAGATGGCCGACAATATGGCCGTCAAAATCATTAGTTGTCATATTTAATTTGAAAATAAATATTCGCTTCTAAAATGTGAGAATGTTCTATGACAGTCATTCTAGCACATACATTTCTGACCATTTATTGATATCTTTGTATAATCTAGACAGTAGTTTTAGTGATCTATGTAGTTGGAAGGAGTGAATGTCAGTGCACAACCAGGGCACACTGGTGACTTCACTGCTGTGAAACTCAGCATGCGGTTCAGTGTCAGCTAATCTTACTTTACTAATGCTCCACCTGGCTTTACTAACTCCCAATATGGTAGAAAAGTACTAGTTGTAGTGTAGTTTAGCATAGCTTAGTTTCCCAAATGCTGTCTAACAGCCCCATATCAACTAGCTTGTAGAATGTAGTTGGTATATTTAGTTAGACAGCCGCACCTGAATTGACAGGATGTGCCAGCGCGGGAGAGCCGAGCCAAGGGTAAGTGGGACTATGCATGGTGTGTCCATGTACTTACCCGGATGGTGTACAGATCACACGGGACTTAAATGGCACTGGATGAATGATCGGGCTAGGTGTAGGTTACCCGAACCTAGTTGTATCCCATACATCAATGTGCATATGAGACTAAGGTGGTAAAAGGATAGCCCCTCGGCCTTAGTTTAATCATCGCAAATTCAGTTCAGGTGCAGGTATAGAGGCCACACTGCGACAAAACATGGCCAAATACCTGTAAGCTGTCTCCTGAATGAGTTTATGATTTTTGTATGGGTTTGCTGAGTTAGTCGGCCTAATGTCTTTTGGAAAAGGACACATCTTCCTATCTGGCCTGAAGTTTTTTTTCAGCTGCAAACCCACAAGCCACATAAATGAGCTCATACTTTTTTTTTTATTGATCTTCATTTGCTTATACTTACAGAATACAATTAAAATAGCACAAAGTGAAAGTGGTAAATATATTTTTCTTCCAAAAGGTGCACTAAATCAAATCATTGTCCGGCAAGACTGCCACTCATACAGTGCATATTTACCAGCTTGTAACTGCAAAACTGAGCCAGTGTTACAATGATGCACATCTGGATCAGTTCTATTTTCCCTAGATATCTATAGTCCATCTTTTCATTTATGAATTCTGAAAATATTTCATGACAGGCAGAGATTGCATCTATAGGTATCTCACAACTCTTGCATTCAAAATAATTTAGGATACGTCAACGCCGTAACGGAACTAAAATTCCAGCCTTATAATTTGGAGTTTTCAATGCATTGTTCTGATTTGCTTCTATCTTCTTTATTACCACCATACATTTGTGCATCATATATAGCAATACAAATCCTAGAAACAAGTTCTCTTACCAGACAAACAAAAAAGAAAGTTTTCTGTCGTGAAAGGGATTTTAGAGATTTTTCTCATAGCAAAAGGGTCCCTCGATGTTCATTTTGTTAAATATAATTCATCATAATGAAAAATATATTACTTCTGACTTATTAAATTAACTGTTCTGCAAAGTGGAACAGGAATGGAACACTTGAATGTGTATTTTTTTTATATGTATACGTATAAAATAAAAATAAAATGTAAAAATAAAATAAAATGTATACATATACATATGTACGAGGTCTATTAGAAAAGTATCCGACCTTATTATTTTTTTCAAAAACCATATGGATTTGAATCACATGTGATTACATCAGACATGCTTGAACCCTCGTGGGCATGCGAGAGTTTTTTCACGCCTGTCGGTTACGTCATTCGCCTGTGGGCAGTCTTTGAGTGAGGAGTCGTCCACCCTCTCGTCGTTTTTTTCATTGTTTAAGAATGGCTCAGAGACTGTTGCTTTGTTTGATAAAAATTTTTTCAAAACTGTAAGGCACAACTGAGTGGACACCATTCAATAAATTCAACTGGTTTTCGGTAAAAATTTTAACGGCTGATGAGAGATTTTGGTCTGGTAGTGTCGCTTTAAGGACGGTCCACGGCGCCTGACGGCGATCTGCGCTTCGAGGCGGCAGCGTCTCGCCGTTTCAAGTTGAAAACTTCCACATTTCAGGCTCTGTTGACACAGTAAGTCGTCAGAGAACAGAGAACTTTCAGAAGAAGTCGGCATGAGGAGTTTATTCGGACATTCCATTGTTAACGGTCATTTTGTAATGAAAGAACGTGCGGGCAGAGTCGCATGTCGGGCTGGACCTGACCGCGGGGGGTCGCGGCAGGAAAAACACCTCCGTTGGAAATCTTAACGGGCAAGTTGGAACATGCCCAAGCTGTTAAACAATTTCTCAGTTACTCACTTGTTGAAAGCCATTAAAAGCCGCCTGAATTCTACAAATGGTTTTCAACACGGAGGTGTTTTTCCTGTCGCGGCGCACACAGATTTGCCGAGTCGTCACGGAAACGACTCGGCGAATTTGCGCGTACGTCTTTCATTAAAAAAATGTCCTTAAACAGTGGAATGTCCGCATAAATTCCTCATGCCGGCCTCTTCTGAATCTTCTCTGGTCTCTCACGATGTCCTGGGTGAATTAAGCCTTAAATTAGGATGTTTTCAGCTCGAAACAGGCCGACGACAGCGCCTGGAAGCGCTGCAGGACGTCCCGCTCTGTGGGAAGTCCTTACACCGACAGAAACACCCCATAATCTCTCATCAGCCGTTAAATTTTTCACAGAAAACCAGCTTAATTTCTCGAATAGTGTCCACTCGGATATTCCTCACAGGTCCAGAAAAAATTTTGATAAAGCAACGCGCGCCGTCTCGAGCAGCGTGTGAAACAAAGGAATTCAGCCGAGAGGGCGGGACCACATCTCACTCAAGGCCTGCCCACAGGGAAATGACGTCACCGACACGCGTGAAAAAACTCACGCATGCGCACGAGGGTTCAAGCATGATTGGTGTAATCGCATGTCATTCAAATCCATATAGTTAAAAAAAAATAAAAGGGTCGGTTTATTATCTAAGAGACCTCGTATATGTATATGATGCATTGGTGTGGAAGTGTGGCATTTCCTAGTGACGGCATACCGCTGAGCGTGAAACCCCTACATGTCCTCCAGTGTGATAAACACAGCGGAGGAAGAAAGCACAGTGGAAGTTTGTGTGTTAGAAGAGAATAGAATAGCATTCTTTATTTTCCAGATGTACAGCATTTATACAAATTGATAAACAATGGGGAAGGAAACGCTTGATCATTTGTATATGATCAGGAACAGGTGGTGACTTGCCACCCGCGGTTCGTGGGTGGCATGAAGGAGATCTTTAATGTCTGGATCAAGTGCACGTTGCGCCCCGGCGTGTTAACATGCCAGACATGGGACATGAAAAGGCATTAACATGTATGAAGCAGGAGCAGACAGGAGGTCGCCACCCGGACCAGAGTTCTGTCGGCAGACACTAATTTGCATAGGATACAGATTTTTGTGACAAGCAGGAAAAAATACAATGAAATCACATATGACTTTGTGCTTGGGGACTTAAAGGTGCTTATGGTGAATTTGTGTCTCAAACGGTGTAGCTTGGTCACTACAATACAATCTAATCACAAGGAGCAGTGGGCAGCAACAGTCCGGTGGCCAAGGTCCAACTCCAGATATGGAGATGCTGCCTTGGTCAGGGGCAGAGAAAGAAGCAGAAGCTAAAGAAACATGTTTTTTATTGTGGGACCTGGCAGGATATGATACCAGGAGTTTTTTGCTGTGAGAAAATGCTGCTAACCACTAAGTAGCCATGCTGCCAATGATATAATATTATACAAATGAGTCTAAACAACAATTTTCCTTTGTTTTCAGGAAAAAGTTTTGATCCCAGCAACATGTTGAGCTGCACTGTGTCCAATGTGATTTGCTGTATGGTGTTTGGTGAACGCTTCAGCTACGACGACAAGCAGTTTGTGCGCCTCCTCAACATACTCACAGAAATTCTCAAGTTTGGAAGCAGCCCTCTGGGTCAGGTAAGTGGATATGTTCAGACACTGATGGTCCACAGACATCGTAATAATAAGTCTAGTCTGGGAGCACACACTGGTGCCTCAATTCGCTGCACCCAAGACACCATGCAGCCACCTGTGTTCTTGATGGCAACCACCAACACAGACAATAAGTCCATCCCCACCCGCTGGAAAATATCTGTCGTAGCTCAGGCACCTATGCGCTGGATCATGCATAGTGAAAGACACCGCATGGCCAAAATGTTGATGCTGATGCTCCCTCACAGATGATGGAGTGAAGCAGAGTCAAATCTAGGCTCTGGAAATTTCACGTTTGTTTTAAAGAAAATCTCCCTCTATTGCCCTGAAGCTGTAAAACTGGTGACACAACACACAAAACTTGCATTGTGTAAAGTTCAACCACAGAAACCATGGATGCTCAAGAAGACAATACAATCCTATATCTTAAATGCATTACAAAGGCATTGCTGTGGAAGCAGAGGGTACGGATACTGGACTGGTCTGCCTGTAGTCCTGACCAGACTGCAATACAGAATGTATGGAGAATTGTGAATGAACCCATACTCTCACACACCGTAAAATGTGTTTGCAGGAAGAATGGGTAACACTTGAAATGCTTGGTATCCTCAATGCCGAAACATTTTTTAAGTCTTGTGAAAAGGAATGTCAACATTACAAATTGTAAATGCTTTAGCACCCAAACTTTTTCTGATTTGGGACTGTATTATAAGGGCCCCTTCACACATAACATGAAAGACACAGAACATGGTTCCCAAACATTAAATGGAGAACCACAAACCATCCACCTGCTGTTGTGAGGGACGTGCAATCGCACAGGCATGCACTACACAACGGCGACGGTTTCGTGCACGTACACGAACACAGTGCAAGCAGCTGGGACGTGTTGCACCATATCTTGGTGGAAATCTTGGAGTCATTTTTGATCAAGATATGTCCTTCAATGCGCATATTAAGCAAATATGTAGGACTGCTTTTTTGCATTTGCGCAGTATCTCAAATTAGAAAGGTCTTGTCTCAGAGTGATGCTGAAAAGCTAATTCATGCATTTATTTCTTCTAGAAATAGTCTTGAGATCAGAAGGAATCTTGAGATCAGAAGGAATGTTAAGAACAGTGCTGGAGGGGAGAGCAGATGGAAAGAGAGCTAGAGGAAGGAAGAGGTTGGCAATGCTGGACAACATACAAGAAGGGCGTGGCTATCACATCATAAAGGAGATGGTGATGGATCAAGAGAGATGGTGTGCGGTTGTGCATGCTGGACCTGCACAAGAGCAGACCACCTAAGAGAGAGATTTCTTCTAGGCTGGACTACTGTAATTTATTATTATCAGGTTGTCCTAAAAGTTCCCTGAAAAGCCTTCAGTTAATTCAAAATGCTTCAGTTAATTCAAAATGCTGCAGCATCACCCATATTGGCCTCTCTTCATTGGCTCCCTGTTAATTCCAGAATAGAATTTAAAATTCTTCTTCTTACTTATAAGGTTTTGAATAATCAGGTCCCATCTTATCTTAGGGACCTCTTAGTACCATATCATCCCAATAGAGCGCTTCGCTCTCAGACTGCAGGCTTACTTGTAGTTCCTAGGGTTTGTAAGAGTAGAATGGGAGGCAGAGCCTTCAGCTTTCAGGCTCCTCTCCTGTGGAACCAGCTCCCAATTCAGATCAGGGAGACAGACACCCTCTCTACTTTTAAGATTAGGCTTAAAACTTTCCTTTTTGCTAAAGCTTATAGTTAGGGCTGGATCAGGTGACCCTGAACCATCCCTTAGTTATGCTGCTATAGACTTAGACTGCTGGGGGGTTCCCATGATGCACCCACTGTTTCTTTTTATTCACCTGTTGCTCTGTATGCACCACTCTGCTTTTAATCATTAGTGATTGATCTCTGCTCTCTTCCACAGCATGTCTTTTTTTCCTGATTCTCTCCCCTCAGCCCCAACCAGTCCCAGCAGAAGACTGCCCCTCCCTGAGCCTGGTTCTGCTGGAGGTTTCTTCCTGTTAAAAGGGAGTTTTTCCTTCCCACTGTCGCCAAGTGCTTGCTCAAAGGGGGTCGTTTTGACCGTTGGGGTTTTTCTGTAATTATTGTATGGCTTTTGCCTTACAATATAAAGCGCCTTGGGGCAACTGTTTGTTGTGATTTGGCGCTATATAAATAAAATTGATTTGATATCACGCCGCTAATGTGGACAAAAATAAACTAAAAACCAGCTGTATAATTAGTGAAAATCACTGGGTTAATATCAATAATAAATAAAAGGGGGCGCAATCCAGAACCCTACGGTTAAATAAAAAAATATATGCCACTCGTGAGATTCGAACCTGCAATTTACAAAAGCTCAGATTACCAGAAAGGAACTCCACCACTGCACTACAATCACTGTCTTATAAGAGGAGCATAAAATGCCATCAACAAGCAGATAAATGTTTTTTGTTTTTTTTTTTTGAAGAGAAAAAAGCACCATAATAACTGACAAAATGGCATTTGTTACGGTGTATTTTTGGTAATTCGTGAGTGACAGTGGCGTATTAGTGGTGCTGTTGGCTTATGTACACGTGCGGTACACATGCATGCGACATTTGTGTTGCTTTTTGCAATGCCACACTTGTGGGGGCACTTAGACAAATTTCACATCCAGCTCGAAAGTGATTGTCAGCTCACTATTTTCGTGCTAACAGGGCGAATGGCCATACATTTTCTAAGTGTCAAGCAAGCAGTGTTAAATGTTTGTTTGTGTCACCTGGAATTTGGCCAACACCTGCTGTGAGAGGGATCGAATGGGCTCTCACTGGGCACTCTCTGTCTTTCACTGGTGTGCTCTTTCGTATGCTAGTCTGCTTCAATCATGTTATGTGTGAAGGTCCCCTAAATACAGTTATCTTAAAATGCAAAATACACTTTGCTGTACATTTTGGACTTTTCAATAATTGTTTAAACATCCTGATGACATCGATACATCCTAATCAACTCTACAATATGTTTCTTTTCTTTCCCACAGATATACAATATCTTTCCCTGGCTGTTAGAATACCTGCCTGGCCACCAGCAAACTGTTTTTGCCATGTTGGAGGAGGTGCGAGCATTTATTAAGGTCAAGATCCAAGAGCACAAAAACACTTTAGACTCAACCTCTCCAAGAGACTACATTGACTGTTTCCTCATCCGTATGAATCAGGTAATTAGTGCTTTGTTTATGACCTTATAACACAAAAAGTGCTCAAAGTGTTCTACCTGAAGACTTTAACTATCATTCAGGTTGTCCCTAAATAGAGAGAGAAACAACCAAATACATTTTGATTTTTGATAAAAATCTTTTAACATACATCTATATTATAAAAGCCAAGTGGCCTCTCTGTGCATGCGTACGTGTGTATGGCTTCAATCACGGAGAAACTGGGGAGGGCTGACATTTGCTGTTTGGTATGCTTATGTGTTTTGGGACAAGGATGAACAATGCGAAAACAGAAAGTTGATAGGACTAATATTTTTGGACAAATTATCGATATTAGCGAACAAGTCAAAAATGGACTTTATGTTGCAATGCACCATGGGAGTTTGGGGTTTTAAATGTTATTGTGGTTCATGTTACTTTAACAGTGTTGTTAGTGTTATTGATTTATTGTGTTTTTTGTAATTCAGTTGGTGTAGTCAGAATAGTTAAGTGTCTTTTTTTTAATATTTATTTCATTCATTTAAAAGAAAAAAACAGAAAAGCAGAAATAAAACATTACAAACCATTGAATGAAAAGGAGCAGATTGGAAGAACAAGTCTTATATATTCTGCCCCTTTTTTACAATACAATCTTACAATATCAAACATCATTAATCGACATAATATAACAGATTACATTTCTATGACTTTGTCACATGCCACCGATTTATTTCATAATTTTAACATTATTAAAAAGACTACATCCCTAACAGATTACATTTTAAACTTCAAACATTCTAATCACTATTAACAGATTACATTTTTGGCTTTGTCACAGCCCACTGACTTATTTCATAGTTTTATACTTACGAAATACATCAAGTTTAATACGTTTTTAAAATAATTTAAGCAACCTTGATTCTTTGATTTCTTTGTTGTGGTTGTTCCATAATTTTACACCATTCACTGCAATACTCCGTTCCTTTATCTTGGTTCCGAATCTTGTTTTTTTAAAGACTTCTATGCCCTTCAAATTATAACTACTTACTCTTTTTTCAAACATATTTTGAATGTTTATTGGTAAGGTATTGTTATTCGCTTGGTACATTGTTTGTAATAATTTCAAATCAACTAAATGATGAAATGTAAGTACCCTTAATGAACAATGGACTAGATGGATCTCTAAAACGACTGTTGCTGATCACTTTTAAAGCTCTTTTCTGCAAAATAAATAAAGGTTGTGTATAAGTTGTACATGTTGATCCCCAGATTTCTACACAATAAGTCAAATATGGAACAATCAATGAATTCTACAATGTTAATAATCCATAACTATTTAATGAATATTTAACTTTATGCAAAACAGCAATGGCTTTCGCTATCTTTCCTTTTATGTAATTTATGTGTGACTTCCATGTAAAATCTTCATCAATCATAACTCCTAAAAATTTCATTTCTTTTACCCTTTGAATGTCCATTCCATCTATTTTTATTGACACATCACTTTTTTTTTACTCTGTCATTACACAATATGAAATTTGTTTTATTAAGATTAAGTGACAATCTGTTTATATCAAACCAATATTTAACTTTTTCCAACTCTGAATTAATCACTTGTGGTACTTCCTGTATATCTGATCCAGAGTAAAATAATGTATCGTCAGCAAATAAAATGCTACCAAGTACATTAGATACATTCACAAAATCATTGATATACAAAATAAACAGTTTGGGTCCAAGTACCGACCCTTGTGGTACTCCACAAATAATATTACACAATTCTGATTTAGTATTATTTATCTGAACAAACTGTTTTCTATTTTCTAAGTAGCTTTTTACCCACTGATGTGCAATCCCTCTTATTCCATATTGTTGTAACTTGTGAAGCAATCTTGAATGATCGATAACATCAAAAGCTTTTTTCAGGTCAATAAAAACACTTACAAAATAATCCTTATTATTTTGTATTTGTATTTTGTATCCTTATTATTATCCTTATTGCGGAGTGACATGTTTAGCCGCATGTTCTCCTTGAATTGCTGGCTGTCTGAGTGGTGTCCAAAAAATGAGGTGGGCTTCATAGATAATTGGCAAAGCTTCTGGGGAAAACCTGGTCTTGTTAGGAGAGACGGCATCCATCCCACTTTGGATGGAGCAGCTCTCATTTCTAGAAATCTGGCCAATTTTCTTAAATCCTCCAAACCGTGACTATCCAGGGTTGGGACCAGGAAGCAGAGTTGTAGTCTTACACACCTCTCTGCAGCTTCTCTCCCCCTGCCATCCCCTCATTACCCCATCCCCGTAGAGACGGTGCCTGCTCCCAGACCACCAATAACCAGCAAAAATCTATTTAAGCATAAAAATTCAAAAAGAAAAAATAATATAGCACCTTCAACTGCACCACAGACTAAAACAGTTAAATGTGGTCTATTAAACATTAGGTCTCTCTCTTCTAAGTCCCTGTTGGTAAATGATATAATAATTGATCAACATATTGATTTATTCTGCCTTACAGAAACCTGGTTACAGCAGGATGAATATGTTAGTTTAAATGAGTCAACACCCCCGAGTCACACTAACTGTCAGAATGCTCGTAGCACGGGCCGGGGCAGAGGATTAGCAGCAATCTTCCATTCCAGCTTATTAATTAATCAAAAACCCAGACAGAGCTTTAATTAATTTGAAAGCTTGACTCTTAGTCTTGTCCATCCAAATTGGAAGTCCCAAAAACCAGTTTTATTTGTTATTATCTATCGTCCACCTGGTCGTTACTGTGAGTTTCTCTGTGAATTTTCAGACCTTTTGTCTGACTTAGTGCTTAGCTCAGATAAGATAATTATAGTGGGCGATTTTAACATCCACACAGATGCTGAGAATGACAGCCTCAACACTGCATTTAATCTATTATTAGACTCTATTGGCTTTGCTCAAAAAGTAAATGAGTCCACCCACCACTTTAATCATATCTTAGATCTTGTTCTGACTTATGGTATGGAAATTGAAGACTTAACAGTATTCCCTGAAAACTCCCTTCTGTCTGATCATTTCTTAATAACATTTACATTTACTCTGATGGACTACCCAGCAGTGGGGAATAAGTTTCATTACACTAGAAGTCTTTCAGAAAGCGCTGTAACTAGGTTTAAGGATATGATTCCTTCTTTATGTTCTCTAATGCCATATACCAACACAGTGCAGAGTAGCTACCTAAACTCTGTAAGTGAGATAGAGTATCTCGTCAATAGTTTTACATCCTCATTGAAGACAACTTTGGATGCTGTAGCTCCTCTAAAAAAGAGAGCTTTAAATCAGAAGTGCCTGACTCCGTGGTATAACTCACAAACTCGTAGCTTAAAGCAGATAACCCGTAAGTTGGAGAGGAAATGGCGTCTCACTAATTTAGAAGATCTTCACTTAGCCTGGAAAAAGAGTCTGTTGCTCTATAAAAAAGCCCTCCGTAAAGCTAGGACATCTTTCTACTCATCACTAATTGAAGAAAATAAGAACAACCCCAGGTTTCTTTTCAGCACTGTAGCCAGGCTGACAAAGAGTCAGAGCTCTATTGAGCTGAGTATTCCATTAACTTTAACTAGTAATGACTTCATGACTTTCTTTGCTAACAAAATTTTAACTATTAGAGAAAAAAATACTCATAACCATCCCAAAGACGTATCGTTATCTTTGGCTGCTTTCAGTGATGCCAGTATTTGGTTAGACTCTTTCTCTCCGATTGTTCTGTCTGAGTTATTTTCATTAGTTACTTCATCCAAACCATCAACATGTTTATTAGACCCCATTCCTACCAGGCTGCTCAAGGAAGCCCTACCATTATTTAATGCTTCGATCTTAAATATGATCAATCTATCTTTGTTAGTTGGCTATGTACCACAGGCTTTTAAGGTGGCAGTAATTAAACCATTACTTAAAAAGCCATCACTTGACCCAGCTATCTTAGCTAATTATAGGCCAATCTCCAACCTTCCTTTTCTCTCAAAAATTCTTGAAAGGGTAGTTGTAAAACAGCTAACTGATCATCTGCAGAGGAATGGTCTATTTGAAGAGTTTCAGTCAGGTTTTAGAATTCATCATAGTACAGAAACAGCATTAGTGAAGGTTACAAATGATCTTATGGCCTCGGACAGTGGACTCATCTCTGTGCTTGTTCTGTTAGACCTCAGTGCTGCTTTTGATACAGTTGACCATAAAATTTTATTACAGAGATTAGAGCATGCCATAGGTATTAAAGGCACTGCGCTGCGGTGGTTTGAATCATATTTGTCTAATAGATTACAATTTGTTCATGTAAATGGGGAATCTTCTTCACAGACTAAAGTTAATTATGGAGTTCCACAAGGTTCTGTGCTAGGACCAATTTTATTCACTTTATACATGCTTCCCTTAGGCAGTATTATTAGACGGTATTGCTTAAATTTTCATTGTTACGCAGATGATACCCAGCTTTATCTATCCATGAAGCCAGAGGACACACACCAATTAGCTAAACTGCAGGATTGTCTTACAGACATAAAGACATGGATGACCTCTAATTTCCTGCTTTTAAACTCAGATAAAACTGAAGTTATTGTACTTGGCCCCACAAATCTTAGAAACATGGTGTCTAACCAGATCCTTACTCTGGATGGCATTACCCTGACCTCTAGTAATACTGTGAGAAATCTTGGAGTCATTTTTGATCAGGATATGTCATTCAAAGCGCATATTAAACAAATATGTAGGACTGCTTTTTTGCATTTACGCAATATCTCTAAAATCAGAAAGGTCTTGTCTCAGAGTGATGCTGAAAAACTAATTCATGCATTTATTTCCTCTAGGCTGGACTATTGTAATTCATTATTATCAGGTTGTCCTAAAGGTTCCCTAAAAAGCCTTCAATTAATTCAAAATGCTGCAGCTAGAGTACTGACGGGGACTAGAAGGAGAGAGCATATCTCACCCATATTGGCCTCTCTTCATTGGCTTCCTGTTAATTCTAGAATAGAATTTAAAATTCTTCTTCTTACTTATAAGGTTTTGAATAATCAGGTCCCATCTTATCTTAGGGACCTCGTAGTACCATATCACCCCAATAGAGCGCTTCGCTCTCAGACTGCAGGCTTACTTGTAGTTCCTAGGGTTTGTAAGAGTAGAATGGGAGGCAGAGCCTTCAGCTTTCAGGCTCCTCTCCTGTGGAACCAGCTCCCAATTCAGATCAGGGAGACAGACACCCTCTCTACTTTTAAGATTAGGCTTAAAACTTTCCTTTTTGCTAAAGCTTATAGTTAGGGCTGGATCAGGTGACCCTGAACCATCCCTTAGTTATGCTGCTATAGACGTAGACTGCTGGGGGGTTCCCATGATGCACTTGTTGGGTATTTTCTCCTCCAAACATTCTTAAAACCTTTAACAAGACAAACAGAGTCAAGAAACACCAGTGAGACAGAAAGTCAAATTTAGCTCGCGAGGAGTGCAGACAGTCCGTACACGTAGTACCACTGAAAGCACTGAGGACTGCTACGCATGCTCACTCTTTTTATTAGGAGAAAGCCCTACCCACATTGTGAAACTTGTCCTAAGGGTGGGGGGAAACATCGCAAGACAAGTTTCTTCCTGTAAAACAGAACATCTTATGGCACGTATACTAATGATTGCAGCTGCGTGGAGAAACTTTTGTTTAATCTTATCAATGGAGGTCAGCACATCCTATTCTTGCAGGCTCGTCTGTTGTACTTATCATCTGTTCTTCATCTGCTTGGAATGTTCCTGTACTGCACAAGACAAGGTCATAAATTTACAACAGTCAAAAACAACCTCCATCTCTTCACTCCCAGTTCAGCCTGACCCCAGCATGCTTCACTCCCAGTCGTTAGTGGCTACAAAAACAAAGTTGAGCTATCAGTGTAATAATAACAAGTACATTCTCAGGGTTGCGTTAAGACAGGTGCAAAACAGCTCAATAACGTTTCATCAGAACAAAGACAAAGGAACAAATGTTTAACAGTGATAATAATATATATATATATATATATATATATATATATATATAAAATCTTTAACATTTCCCTCCTGTTATCGCTTGTTAAACATATAGTAGGCATCACCTAGCTTAGCACTTCTTTTGAGATTTTCACTAAGAGGTTCATCATGGTATGTTCTACAGGCTTACACCCCAGAGGTTATGTCATCATTGTCATCATCATCGGTGTCTGGGTCATCATACTTCCATTGGTCTGGGTACAGGTCATGAGAGTCATCTTCCTCCTCGTCATCGTTTTGCCCCAGGAGTGGATATGAAGCTGGTCCCCCTCCTGGTCCTGGACCTATTGCTGTGGTTATCATTCTATTTACAAGGCCTCGAAGACATGGAATACAACAACATCCACACAATGTTAGAATCGCAGCAAACACTGCTATAGACACTAATAGTGAAGGAATCAAAGACCTCCATTTTCCCATCCCTTCCAGCCACCAATCCCAGCCTTCGGTGTTTACTCCACTGTGCTCTTTCATCTTCCTGTTCAACGTCCTCAGCCCGTCGATGGCTTGAGTGAGGCTGCCATCTGCAGCTGTGTTGTTGGGAATGAATGTGCAGCATTGTTCTCCGAACATGGCACAAACACCTCCTTTCTCTGCCAACAACATATCCAGAGCAATCCGGTTCTGGAAGGCCATAAGTGATGTGGCTGCTAACTGTGAATGGACAGCCTTAAATCCTTCCTCAGTCCAATTTCCTAATTTCTGTACATTGTAGTGGATGTAGTTTATTCTGTCTACATTCTTATTAATTGAACACCACCAACAGATGGAGGATTCGAATCCAGCTGCTATTTGATCAGCCAGTTTATACTCGTCAGGCACTCCTCTGGGGACTCCTATCGCATCAATATATGTTGGATCTCCCACTCCTTTCCAATCTCTTTTTACTCTATGTCTGGCTATGCCTTTCTGCCAGTCTTCAGGAATAAGAGAAGCTGCATATGTCATAACGTCTTCAGGGGTCATGGGTATAGCTTTAACTGGTAACAATAATGATATTAATGCACAATAACCTGACACATTTCTTGGCAGTCTGTCAAAGATTCTGTTATCACCACACCACCACCATATATCACTCCTACTGACAGGTTTGAATGTGGACTTACTATGGACCACATCCTTACACCAGGCAGTGTGGTTTAAGCTACCCAAAGTCGTGCTTGTCCCTGTCAAGTTTACACATGTATGGTTAGCATGCCCAACTTTGCTTGAAAATAAAGGTTTAATCTTACTCAATTTGGTCAATGGATAGATCTTGTCCCACTTAGAACAATTGTTGTTTGCTGCAATGTATGTCTGTGTCATTACAGTCAACAGACAGTCTGTGGTTAATGTTGCCGGTATTACCTGTAATATAGGTCTGGGTCCCATACATACAACACAGTCCCTTTTTGTAGCTAGTCCTGCTTGTTCTGCCATTAAAAGCCAATTATTATTTTGTCCACTAATTCCTGTAGTTACTAGGAACCAGTCATCTGTTTTCATGTCTTTTGTATTTCTTATGGATGCACCCTTTGTCCTGCTGAGATCAGTCATAACTGGTTGCTTTAATGTCTTGTTAGCTGTAGCCATGATATTATCTTTACACAATATCAGGGAGAAGTAGGGGTCAGACCCTGTTTTGTGGACCCACAACAAAAACAACCAACATTCTGGATCCGGTGTTCCTGGTGGGATAATGGATTTGTTTTTTGTATCCACTACAATCAGCAAGCTATCCTCTGTTTGATACATTTTGAGAAATTGGCTTTGGTACTTAGCCCACCCGGTTTGTGCCCAACTAGGTGTCCATCTGTCATACCTATCTGCCACCAAGGTCTCCCATCTCTCATCCTGTTGATCATTTGTCATATACCAATCATAGCCACTATACCATGATCCCTGTTGATCATCCTGTGTCCGTGTCAAGGATATAAAAGGGACATTGATTACTACTGAAGCATTTCGGGGAAAGCAGGCCTGTACACCAAATTGATATGCTCTTTGTTTACTACATCGATGCCCTACAGGTATACGTGGATTGGGGCCTCTGTCCTCTCTTTTTGGCCTATTTAGTTTGTTGATGTGTCCCTTACCATCGTGTCCTGTGCTTATGGTTTTCAATAATAAGCCCAATCCGAAAAAGAAAAGTAGCATAATAAGGACTGTCCATGGGGTCCAGGGACCCTCGTTCTTTTTGTTTTTTACTTTCGTCATTTATACACACTACAGCACACCTATGTTCAGAACAGTGGTTTCTAAAGTCTTCTGCTAGCTTTCGTGTCTAACCTGGATCTTAACACCAAGCTCACACACTATTACTAGTCTTATCCTACTGTTCTTACTGTTTGTCTGTGTCTGCAGAAATGACTTTCTTACAGTGAGTTAAATGAATCCATGTACTTCTTTCCCCAATTTTCAAGGCTGTGGGTGTTGTGAGTAGTACTTGATGGGGCCCTTCCCACTTAGGTGAATGCCAGTGTTTTCTCTTGATGCTTCTTATCAACACCCAGTCTCCAGGTACCACTTTAGGGTCATCCTGTGGAGAAATGGGATCATCAGTGTTTGAAACTCTCCCTCGTTGTCTTTCTAACATCTTCCTCATGTAATCTGCCAAATTGGCTTCCTCAGGTACATCCCAAATTTGCCCATAATATGGTAGTCGATATTTTCTTCCAAACAATGTTTCATAAGGTGTCAAACCCGTGGTGCAAGTTATGTTTATGTACATCTTCACCAAATCTATACAGTGTCCATGGTCTGCCTGTTTCGTCCATAGTCTTTCTAAGTCTGTTTTTTACTGTCCCATTCATCCTTTCCACTAATCCGGCACTTTGTGGATGATAAGCACAGTGATTTTTGAGATTAATCTGTAGCGCTTCTCCTACATATTGCACTATTGTATTAACAAAGTGCGCTCCATTATCTGAATAGACTGTTTCTGGTATTCCAAATCGTGGAATGATGTCTTTGCACAGTGCTTTAGCCACTGTAAGTGCATCTGCATGTTTTGTGGGGAACAATTCTACCCATTTTGAGAAGGCATCAATTATGACTAAACAAAATTCCTTCCCTTCATGTTTACTCAACTGTATATAATCCATGTGGATCACTTGAAAGGGGTATTGTGGTGTTGGAAATTTGCCTCTTTGGGGTCTCAAATTACCCTGTGAGTTGTGTTTTGCACAGGTCATACATGCTCTACAATGCTGTTTTGCATATGCATCGAACCCATAAAGACAAAAAATAGATTGTAATTGCGATAACATACCCCCTGATGAGACATGCGTCACGCCATGGCTCATGATAGCTGCCCATTTAAACATATTTTTTGGCAATATGGGTTTCTTTTGTGGTCATAAGTACAAGTTGTTTGCATATGTAGCTCCTTTGTTTAACCACATTTGTTTTTCTTTTTCAGTTGCCTGCTGTTGCATGTCAGCAAGCAGTGTGTGACCTAAATGCAAATCCGGAGAGGTTTCGTGTAGGAGAAAAATAGAAAAAGCTGCTGCTGCCTTTGCGGTTTTGTCAGCGAAATCATTCCCTTTTGAAACACTGTCAGAGCCTTTGGTGTGAGCTGCACATTTGCATATAGCAATTTGTTTAGGCAATTTCACAGCTTTCAGTAGTGCAGTTAGGAGTGTGGCATGAGTCACTGGCTTTCCAGATGATGTCACCATTCCACGCTCTTCCCACAGTTTTGCAAACACATGCACTGTGCTGAAAGCGTACTGGCTGTCTGTATAGATTGTTACAGCCCTTCCTTTAAATAAATGACAAGCTGCAGTTAGAGCCACTAATTCAGCTGCTTGCGCTGAGAATGATGATGGCAACGAAGTAGAATCCAATACTTCTGAATTTGTGACAACAGCATATCCAGATTGTGTTTGTCCATAAGCATTTTTAGTGGAGGATCCATCCACATACACAATTGTACTGTGTGGGATGGGCGTATCCAAAAGATCAACACGGGCCTTCATACAAACAGTTGCTACATCAAGACAATTGTGCGGCTCACCATCCTCAGGTAAAGGTATCAATGTGGATGGATTCAATGTTGTACATCGCTCTACCGTAAGGTGTGGTTGTGATAATAGCAAGGACATACACGAAAGATGTCTTGCTGGGGACAAAAAGCTCATGTTTGTCTGCAACAGAAGTGCAGAAACTGCATGTGGAACTTTCAATGTCAGCTGATGGAATAGAACAACATTTGAACAGCCATAGAGGCTGCAACAACAGCTTGTACGCATGGTGGTAGAGCACTTGCTACTGCATCCAATTTAGATGAGTAGTAGGCAACTGGCCTTAATTTTGAGCCATATTGTACCAAAACACTAGTCATGAACTTATTCTTACAATCAACTGTTTGAATGAATGGTTTACTATAATCTGGTAGTGCCAAAACTGTGGATGACACTAATGTTTGTTTGACTTTCACAAAAGCTTCCTCAGCTTCTTTGTTCCATTCCAACACGGTTGACATTGAAATATCATCTTTGTACATCAAATCAGAAAGTGGACTAGTCAACTCTGCATAGCAAGGAATCCATGCCCTGCAGTAATTTGTCAGTCCAAGAAATGACATCATCTGCTTTTTGGTTTGTGGTTTTGGAGCATTCAAAATTGCTTCTTTCCTATCAGACAAAATAGCGCGCCCTGTTGCTGACAATTCATGTCCTAAATATTTTACTTTATCCCTACACAACTGAACTTTGTTTTTACTCACTTTGTGGCCATTATCAAATAAGAAACACAATAATGCTACTGTGTCTGTGCCCTCAGGGTCAAGCTCCCCATCTAATGGAGGTGCTGTGGGTGTTTTTGTCTGACTGCGTGTTTGTGGCTTTTCTTGTTTTTCACTTTTTACTTTAGGTCGCACTGCCATATCATACTGCGGTGGCGGCACATCATCATCCTCTGGTAGAGGAGGGTACAAATGCGTTGTTGCCGACGGTCCAGCCGTCGGTGGTTTCTGAGGTTGTTCAGGTTCTTTATGTTGAATTATTACATCTTCCTCTGCCTTACCTTCCCCTTTCTTTTCCCTTTCTTTTTCCACCCTCCTCTTCTCTGCTCCTTTCTGTCTGCTCTGCGCCTCTTCCTCCCAAAATGCCACTAAGTCTGCTCCTATTTTCTGCTTCTTTTTCTCATCACCTTTATGTTCTTTTTCCAGCTTCTCCTTCAACTTCTGAATACTGGTCAAGTTTAGTCGTCCGTCAAAGTCATGTTTATTAATCCAGGTCTCCAATTTCTTTGTTGTCTTTGGATTTTTTGCTTCCATAAATTTCCAGTCGTCAGTTGATAAATTTTCTTAGACGTCTTTCCCCCCATTTTTATTATTCTTTGTTATAATTTGGACTTCAGACGGGGGCACACCTAGGGTGTTCTAAATCTGAAGTTTTCACTTTCTTTGGACGTGACAATTAACAGTCCGTCGTGTGGTTGATTCCTTTCACCTCCCCGTAGGAAGCGGAATCACTTGCCTCTGCTTCCACACACGGTTGTCACTTACTTTGTCCAAAGTATTACACTTTCACACAGTTATTTTATTTACACAAATACATAGAAACACTTTTAATAACCGTACGCGTATTCTTAGGCCAGGGGAGCTCGCCCTCCCGTGGAATTTAACTAATGTCCTGCATTAGGGGACTCCACCGTCCCTGCGAGATTTAACTGCCTTTTCACTGTGCACGTATTTCACTGTGCACGTATTTCTACCCGGTATTTCCTTTACGTATTAAAACAGAGGAGTCCGTTCTCTCCTTCGGAATTTAACTACGTGCGTTCCTCGCTACCATAGAGGAGTCCGCCCTCCCCGCGGAGTTTAACTGTGTTACATTAACAGACGATTCCACGCCATCGCTTACGGAGTTTAACTGTTTTATGTGATCTGATCACCACTCACTCAGTACTGTTACAAAGAAATTCTACTCACTGACTCGACCTCCTGTCTGTCTTCTTCGGGAAAATCTCGTCAACCAGACGATGCCAACGGCGGTCGACAATTGCAGACACGATCAATCGATCGGACCTTGGCCAAGGATTTACGTCTGGACTTGACGACCTCCGCCGGACACCTCCGGTGTTGTTGAGATCCCGGACGAGCCCCCAGTCAATGTTGGGTATTTTCTCCTCCAAACATTCTTAAAACCTTTAACAAGACAAACAGAGTCAAGAAACACCAGTGAGACAGAAAGTCAAATTTAGCTCGCGAGGAGTGCAGACAGTCCGTACACGTAGTACCACTGAAAGCACTGAGGACTGCTGTGCATGCTCACTCTTTTTATTAGGAGAAAGCCCTACCCACATTGTGAAACTTGTCCTAAGGGTGGGGGGAAACATTGCAAGACAAGTTTCTTCCCGTAAAACAGAACATCTTATGGCACGTATACTAATGATTGCAGCTGCGTGGAGAAACTTTTGTTTAATCTTATCAATGGAGGTCAGCACATCCTATTCTTGCAGGCTCGTCTGTTGTACTTATCATCTGTTCTTCATCTGCTTGGACTGTTCCTGTACTGCACAAGACAAGGTCATAAATTTACAACAGTCAAAAACAACCTCCATCTCTTCACTCCCAGTTCAGCCTGACCCCAGCATGCTTCACTCCCAGTCGTTAGTGGCTACAAAAACAAAGTTGAGCTATCAGTGTAATAATAACAAGTACATTCTCAGGGTTGCGTTAAGACAGGTGCAAAACAGCTCAATAACGTTTCATCAGAACAAAGACAAAGGAACAAATGTTTAACAGTGATAATAATAATATATATATATATATATATATATATATATATATATATATATATATATATATATATATATATATATAAAATCTTTAACAGCACTGTTTCTTTCTCTTTTTGCTCTGTATGCACCACTCTGCATTTAATCATTAGTGATCGATCTCTGCTCCCCTCCACAGCATGTCTTTTTCCTGGTTCTCTCCCTCAGCCCCAACCAGTCCCAGCAGAAGACTGCCCCTCCCTGAGCCTGGTTCTGCTGGAGGTTTCTTCCTGTTAAAAGGGAGTTTTTCCTTCCCACTGTAGCCAAGTGCTTGCTCACAGGGGGTCATTTTGACCGTTGGGGTTTTACATAATTATTGTATGGCCTTGCCTTACAATATAAAGCGCCTTGGGGCAACTGTTTGTTGTGATTTGGCGCTATATAAAAAAATTGATTGAATTGATTGATTGTACTCTTACTCAATTGTTCACTATAATAATATTTTTGTTTCCTAATTATTGTCAATAGTTTATTTTTATATTTTTTGTATCTGTGTTTCCTTTGTTTGCATTTTTAAAAAGCACCTATATAAATAGTTTTTCTTTACACAAGCGTTTTTTTATTCCCTTAGTCAGCCATGGTTTATTTACTCTTTTCTTACTAGTTTTTATTAATTTACAATTTTTATTATATGATTTCATCAGTATTTTAATAAATGAATTATATGGTACATTAACATCACCAACATAAACTTCTTCCCAATTTTGATTTTTAAGATCATAATTTAATGCCTCTAAGGCTTTTAATGACTTATCTCTTTTAAAGTTCATAACAGTTTTTTTTGTACCTATTTTTATATTTAAATATTGAAAAAACTGGTAAATGATCACTAAGATCTGTCATCAATATCCCATTCTTAATAATTTCATCTATTCTATTTGTGAATATATTGTCAATTACAGTTGCACTTTGCGATGTAATTCTGGTTGGTTTTGTTATCAAAGGGAATAAACCCAAGCTATTCATTGAATTCACAAAATCACTTACTCTTTGGCAACCGGAGCTTTCCACATTAACATTAAAGTCTCCACACATAAAGAGCGTTTTGTTTTTGATTTGATGGAATAATTCTATTATTTTATGTGTAAATTTCACAACACAAGAGTCTGGTGCTCTGTATACACAACTGATTTGAATATTTTTAGATGTTTCATGTACAATTTCCACTGTTACAATTTCTATGACATCATCTATAATTGTCATTTCTTCTACAATTTTACATGTCAGATCTGTTTTTATGTACAAAGCAATACCTCCGCCTTTTTTTATCTCTTCTATTTACAAAATATAACTCATATCCCTCCATTTGAACATCAGCCATGAGGTCATTTTTAAGCCAAGATTCTGTGATTGCAACAATGCTGAATCTATTTTTAAATTGGTTTAAATAATCTTTTATTTTTGACATTTTACAGTACAAGCTTCGGATGTTTATATGTATGAGTGACAGGGTATCTTCAGTAATTTTTGTCACTATTTAACTGTTTTTCCATATAATACAACCAAATGTAGTCAAGTCAAATATACTTTCATCAATATTGGTGTCTATGTCATATATTTTATCATCTGTTTCCATATTTGATCTGATTTTTTTGTTGGTCATACTACCAACTGACGTCATATTTATTTGTCTACTCAGGTCTGTACTTTGTAAGGTCCTCCATGTCTCTGATTTGTATACCCTTTGTTCCTTCTTTCACTCTAATCCAAACCCTACAGTTCCAGACCCATGTAGCAACAATGTGTTTCTGTTTTTTTAATAGTCTTACTTCCCTGGCAATATCTGCATTTTTTTTTTTCGTTAGATGCTCATTTATATAGACATTTGTTCCTTTCAGATTCTTTGCCTGTCTTAATAATTCATTTTTGTATTTTCTGCTTGTAAATCGTATTATAATATTAGGTAGTTTATTTTTACTGTCTTTGGATGGAATTGTGTGACAGTCTGGTATAGTATCTTGATGTATGACAACACCTTTTTGATATAAAAAATTTGTAACTTGCTGTTCTAGTGTTTGTAGTTCTTCAGGTGGTGCATCCTCCCCACTGGCTCCACCAGAATCCACCACCCTCGCGTACGACCGATGTTTTGTTTCCAAACCAGTTATTATAACATCATCTTTTCTAGAATATTGTTCAAGTTCATCCACCCATTGCTCAAGTTTCTTAATAATCTTGTCCTTTTCTTTAACAAGATTTTGGAGCTCCTTGATCTCCATCAATTTGTCTAAATTGGACACGTCTTTTGAAATATGGTTTAATGAGGACTTTATCTCCTCCATGTCTTCCTCCAATTTATCTGTCTTCCTAGGTGGTGCCATATTAACTCATGTAGTTCAGTACAGGCCACTATAAATTTTTTTATTACTGTATTTTCCAAATTTTCGCTTGTAGGATTTTTCAACAAAGAGGGAACCATTTGTAGTTCTCTGACCAAAATTAAATCAGTCCTGAACCTGAAAACTTGGTTTGCTACTGGAAAAAACAAACAAACAAACAAAAAAGTTAATATTTACCTCCACCAACGAAGGTGGAGAAGGTAAGGATGGGAGAGAGGGGGTGGACTATCAGCCCAGCCAAGCGTAGGCCACAAGAGGGCCCATTGCTTCCCCCATTATGAAACTTCTTAGTTAAACCTTTTGGTACCCTTTAGGGCTGCAACAAACGATTATTTGGATCATCAATGAATCTGATGGGGTTTCAACACGATTAATCGATTAATCGGATTAGCGGGTAAATTTTTGAAAATGTGCCAAGGAAACAATTTTTCTCTCCTTCCATCACTTTATTTAACAACAGAACATTATTTGAAAACTTAAAATACTTGAAAATCAACAAATCATCAGATGTCCCTTGGCTGTTGAAATATAAAATAATAAAGAGTAAAACAGTTTATAATAAAGAACAAAAATAATTATTTCAAATGACATTGATTTATCAAAGTGCTGAGTTGGCATAAAACAACATTGAAACATATAAATGTTATAAAATATATGGTGAAAAATAGGTATTTTTGTTGCTGCAAATGAGCAATTAGCATAACCAGTTAACCATAAAACCTAAATCAAAAACTGTAGCCTGACTCATTATATGCGCAACATTATCTGTATAAGGCAGATGAAACTATGGTGTCATTTGATGTGACATCGTTGTTCACCTGCATCCCCACTGCTGAGGCCGTCTCAGCTGTGAGGCAGAGACTGCTGGAGGATGTGTCTCTACTTGAAAGGACCAAACTCACACCAGACCACATCTGCCAACTCTTGGACATCTGTCTCAACACCACGTATTTCCTGTTTAGGGGGAATTACTACAGACCGATTCATGGTTGTGCGATGGGGTCTCCGGTATCCCCCATTGTGGCCAATCTGTACATGGAGCGAGTGGAGAAGACAGCCTTGACGTCTTTCACGTGTATCTCTCCCAGTCACTGGTTCAGATATGTTGATGACACATGGGTTAAAATCAAGCAACAGCAAGTTGAGGACTTTACAGAACACATCAACTCGGTGGACGGCAATATCAAGTTCACACGTGAGGATGCCAGAAACAACCATTTAGCCTTCTTGGACTGTGATGTTACGATTGGAGAGAACAGGCAGCTCCAGACAGAGGTTTACAGAAAACCCACTCACACTGACCAATATCTGCTCTTTGGCTCAAACCACCCCCTTGAACACAAGCTCGGGGTGATCAGGACGCTTCAACACAGAGCCCTACAGGTGCCCACAACTGCAAAGGGAAGGGCTAAAGAACAACAACGTATCCGGAAAGCCCTCACAGTATGTGGGTACCCACGATGGTCCCTGGACAAAGTGCAGAAGTCCCAGAGAACAAAGAGACCAGATAGACAGGAGACGGAGACAAGAAGAAGAGGAGTGTCTCTCCCTTATTTAGCAGGAGTAGGGGAAAAACTACAGAGGATCTTCAGACAGCACAAAATCCCAGTTTACTTTAAACCGGTTAACACCTTGAGACAGAAATTAGTTCACCCTAAGGACATGATCCCTAGTTACAAACAGAGCAATGTAGTGTATTATATCAGATGTCAGGAAAACTGTAACGAACAGTTTTCCTGACAGTTTTTCACAGAGTGCTCCAAGGCACTCTGTGAAAATTTAATTAAAAAGAGTTTCGGCATTTCGGCATTTCAGCCCAGCATGGCCTTGGTGGCCTACGCGTTGGTGCATATTTTAATTATATAGCCATGCCACAATAAAGGCGTTTTAATTCAATTTTCACAGAGTGCCTTGGAGCTTTGTTTTTGGTCTTCCTGAGGTTTTCACACAAAAGAGCTCTTTTTCGTTTTTTCATTTTTTCACCATTTGAAGATAAAAACGCCTGTTTTCTAAGTGATGAGCCATTAATTATTATACAGAAAACAAATGCAAAAACATGCTGAAATGCCAGCAGCTTAATGCTAACTTTAACATTGAAAACGCCATATACATGGTAATTAATTAGCATCGGCATTAGCATAAAATACATCTATCAACTGTTTCAGAAGACCATAACAGGTCAGTTTAACATAAAAAGGTAACATCGTTAACCTGTCATGTTTTGAAAGTACCTAGACAAAATCACAATGTAACCTTTAACAAGTGTGCTCATGTCTTCCTGTAACTGAGCAGCATTTTCACACTCGACTGCCTGTGTGATTCCAACAGAATCAGTTATATTCAGACAAAGATTACCGTGAGAACATTCATTTTGTTTCTGTTAAGACTCATAGTGTGTGCTGTGGCAGGATAGTTTTTTATTCTTTGGCCAGTTTTTGGCTGAGCTGAGAAGTTGGGAAGTCCACCAGGAACCAAAGCCAGATAGGAAGCTTTCCAGGTTTTCCCATCGTCCAAGATGCAGGTGGTAGGACCCACTTGCTTTTTGATCTCAGTGGATACAGAGAATCCCTGATGTCCCTTTGGAGCAGGCACCAGTTTTCACACCTGCACTCTATCCCCTTCTCTGAAGGAATGGAGTGCAAGCTCCCTGTTTTGCATCACAGTATCGTTTCACGTGGGACTGGTGAAGCGACACTCTGCCTCTCACACCATTATCATGAGCTGTCACAGCCGGAGGAGTGAGAATGTTGATCTTAGTTCTCATCTTGCAGCCAATGCAACAGTTCAAATAGTAAGATGGTGGTCATGGCATGAGGTGTGGTACAGTATGCTTGGAGAAACTCAGTTGTCACACCTTTCCAAGGTTTGTTTTGGATGATGGCAGCTTAGATGTAGCCTTTGAGGACTCTGATGAACCTCTCGATTGCACAGATGGGGGGCACAGAGAGGAACGGATGTGAGCGATGCCTCGATCCCTGAGGACTGAGGAGAATGCAGCAGCTGTAAATTGTGGCCTGTTATGTATGACTATGGATGTTGGGTTACCATAGTGGCTGAAGATATTACTAAGGAATCAGAATACTGTTCCAGTGGTAACAGTTGATGCAAAAGCAACTTTGAGGCATTTTGAGCAATAATCAGCGAGGGCGATCGCAAATTTGCAGTTTCGAAGGGCCCAATGATATCTATGCCCAGCTTACTCCAGAGGGCTTCAGGTAGAGGTGGAGACTGCAGCGGTGCCTCAAACACCTTTGCTGACTTGTCCAACCTTTGACACAGTGATATCTCAGAGCGTACCAGTGCATCCAAACCAGGGAAGAAAAACAGCTCGTGCAACTGATGTTTGTCTGCACAATGCCTCGATGGCCTTCAAGTGCTAAAGCAATGAGACCAGTATAACCAGGCGTGACCCCTGAAACAGTATGTTGTCCTTCACCGACAAGTTCTTGCCTAACCTTGAAGTAAGGCTCGATTCACAGTCTTTACAGAAGGTGCCACTGCTGGTTGATTTGCACACACAGAGATGCAAGCTTGGAGCAGGAAGCATCTTCAAACTCACCAGCAGTCACTGAAACAGGTGAGGTTGACAGCAAAGTCATTAACTCAGGTTTCTGTGTTTGCTGTGAGCGGAGAGGCAGTAGACAAAGGTCATGTTAAAGCAAATCCACGAATGCAGGCAGTAACCAGAGAGGGTGTAATGAAAAAACACAGGTGATTTATTCTTGTCAGACACACGTGAAAACACAATCCAAAACCCACAATGAAAAAAACCTAACCCGAGTCCCAATAACGAGCACAATCAGGATGCGGGCAGAGGGTGGAAACACACAAACAGGATAAAAAGGATGGAGCAGGTGGCAGAACACACAGAGGAAAAATCACAAAAGAAAACGCACAACCAAAAGACACGGGGTTAAACAAGAAGATCCAAGTAACATACCAATACTCATCACGCGTGTCTATGAGAATGAACGCTCCTCCCCACAACATTGGTCAACCCTGCCTTCACTACACATGCGTCACTTGGGACCCCAGCAGCACGTCTGAGTCTCTCTACACCCAAAGTGATCAAAGGGAATAATGTGATTATTAACCACCTGATGACAAAGTAAAATCTCTTAAATCATTCTAAAGTCAGTTTAAAACAGAAATGAGGCCATTTTAAGCAGAAACGAGGCGATAATCGGTGAGTCGTGAACATCAATCAATCAATCAATCAATTTTTTTTTTTATATAGCGCCAAATCACAACAAACAGTTGCCCCAAGGCGCTTTATATTGTAAGGCAAAGCCATACAATAATTATGTAAAACCCCAACGGTCAAAACGACCCCCTGTGAGCAAGCACTTGGCTACAGTGGGAAGGAAAAACTCCCTTTTAACAGGAAGAAACCTCCAGCAGAACCAGGCTCAGGGAGGGGCAGTCTTCTGCTGGGACTGGTTGGGGCTGAGGGAGAGAACCAGGAAAAAGACATGCTGTGGAGGGGAGCAGAGATCAATCACTAATGATTAAATGCAGAGTGGTGCATACAGAGCAAAAAGAGAAAGAAACAGTGCATCATGGGAACCCCCCAGCAGTCTACGTCTATAGCAGAATAACTAAGGATGGTTCAGGGTCACCTGATCCAGCCCTAACTATAAGCTTTAGCAAAAGGAAAGTTTTAAGCCTAATCTTAAAAGTAGAGAGGGTGTCTGTCTCCCTGATCTGAATTGGGAGCTGGTTCCACAGGAGAGGAGCCTGAAAGCTGAAGGCTCTGCCTCCCATTCTACTCTTACAAACCCTAGGAACTACAAGTAAGCCTGCAGTCTGAGAGCGAAGCGCTCTATTGGGGTGATATGGTACTACGAGGTCCCTAAGATAAGATGGGACCTGATTATTCAAAACCTTATAAGTAAGAAGAAGAATTTTAAATTCTATTCTAGAATTAACAGGAAGCCAATGAAGAGAGGCCCATATGGGTGAGATATGCTCTCTCCTTCTAGTCCCCGTTAGTACTCTAGCTGCAGCATTTGAATTAACTGAAGGCTTTTTAGGGAACTTTTAGGACAACCTGATAATAATGAATTACAATAGTCCAGCCTAGAGGAAATAAATGCATGAATTAGTTTTTCAGCATCACTCTGAGACAAGACCTTTCTAATTTTAGAGATATTGCGTAAATGCAAAAAAGCAGTCCTACATATTTGTTTAATATGCGCTTTGAATGACATATCCTGATCAAAAATTACTCCAAGATTTCTCACAGTATTACTAGAGGTCAGGGTAATGCCATCCAGAGTAAGGATCTGGTTAGACACCATGTTTCTAAGATTTGTGGGGCCAAGTACAATAACTTCAGTTTTATCTGAGTTTAAAAGCAGGAAATTAGAGGTCATCCATGTCTTTATGTCTGTAAGGACAATCCTGCAGTTTAGCTAATTGGTGTGTGTCCTCTGGCTTCATGGATAGATAAAGCTGGGTATCATCTGCGTAACAATGAAAATTAAGCAATACCGTCTAATAATACTGCCTAAGGGAAGCATGTATAAAGTGAATAAAATTGGTCCTAGCACAGAACCTTGTGGAACTCCATAATTAACTTAGTCTGTGAAGAAGATTCCCCATTTACATGAACAAATTGTAATCTATTAGACAAATATGATTCAAACCACCGCAGCGCAGTGCCTTTAATACCTATGGCATGCTCTAATCTCTGTAATAAAATTTTATGGTCAACAGTATCAAAAGCAGCACTGAGGTCTAACAGAACAAGCACAGACATGCGTCCACTGTCCGAGGCCATAAGAAGATCATTTGTAACCTTCACTAATGCTGTTTCTGTACTATGATGAATTCTAAAACCTGACTGAAACTCTTCAAATAGACCATTCCTCTGCAGATGATCAGTTAGCTGTTTTACAACTACCCTTTCAAGAATTTATGAGAGAAAAGGAAGGTTGGAGATTGGCCTATAATTAGCTAAGATAGCTGGGTCAAGTGATGGCTTTTTAAGTAATGGTTTAATTACTGCCACCTTAAAAGCCTGTGGTACATAGCCAACTAACAAAGATAGATTGATCATATTTAAGATCGAAGCATTAAATAATGGTAGGGCTTCCTTGAGCAGCCTGGTAGGAATGGGGTCTAATAGACATGTTGATGGTTTGGATGAAGTAACTAATGAAAATAACTCAGACAGAACAATCGGAGAGAAAGAGTCTAACCAAATACCGGCATCACTGAAAGCAGCCAAATATAATGATACGTCTTTGGGATGGTTATGAGTAATTTTTTCTCTAATAGTTAAAATTTTGTTAGCAAAGAAAGTCATGAAGTCATTACTAGTTAAAGTTAATGGAATACTCAGCTCAATAGAGCTCTGACTCTTTGTCAGCCTGGCTACAGTGCTGAAAAGAAACCTGGGGTTGTTCTTATTTTCTTCAATTAGTGATGAGTAGAAGATGTCCTAGCTTTACGAAGGGCTTTTTTATAGAGCAACAGACTCTTTTTCCAGGCTAAGTGAAGATCTTCTAAATTAGTGAGACGCCATTTTCCTCTCCAACTTACGGGTTATCTGCTTTAAGCTACGAGTTTGTGAGTTATACCACGGAGTCAGGCACTTCTGATTTAAAGCTCTCTTTTTCAGAGGAGCTACAGCATCCAAAGTTGTCTTCAATGAGGATGTAAAACTATTGACGAGATACTCTATCTCACTTACAGAGTTTGGTAGCTACTCTGCTCTGTGTTGGTATATGACATTAGAGAACATAAAGAAGGAATCATATCCTTAAACCTAGTTACAGCGCTTTCTGAAAGACTTCTAGTGTAATGAAACTTATTCCCCACTGCTGGGTAGTCCATCAGAGTAAATGTAAATGTTATTAAGAAATGATCAGACAGAAGGGAGTTTTCAGGGAATACTGTTAAGTCTTCTATTTCCATACCATAAGTCAGAACAAGATCTAAGATATGATTAAAGTGGTGGGTGGACTCATTTACTTTTTGAGCAAAGCCAATAGAGTCTAATAATAGATTAAATGCAGTGTTGAGGCTGTCATTCTCAGCATCTGTGTGGATGTTAAAATCGCCCACTATAATTATCTTATCTGAGCTAAGCACTAAGTCAGACAAAAGGTCTGAAAATTCACAGAGAAACTCACAGTAATGACCAGGTGGACGATAAATAATAACAAATAAAACTGGTTTTTGGGACTTCCAATTTGGATGGACAAGACTAAGAGTCAGCTTTCAATGAATTAAAGCTCTGTCTGGGTTTTTGATTAATTAATAAGCTGGAATGGAAGATTGCTGCTAATCCTCCGCCCCGGCCCGTGCTACGAGCATTCTGACAGTTAGTGTGACTCGGGGGTGTTGACTCATTTAAACTAACATATTCATCCTGCTGTAACCAGGTTTCTGTAAGGCAGAATAAATCAATATGTTGATCAATTATTATATCATTTACCAACAGGGACTTAGAAGAGAGAGACCTAATGTTTAATAGACCCACATTTAACTGTTTTAGTCTGTGGTGCAGTTGAAGGTGCTATATTATTTTTTCTTTTTAATTTTTATGCTTAATAGATTTTTGCTGGTTATTGGTAGTCTGGGAGCAGGCACCGTCTCTACGGGGATGGGGTAATGAGGGGATGGCAGGGGGAGAGAAGCTGCAGAGAGGTGTGTAAGACTACAACTCTGCTTCCTGGTCCCAACCCTGGATAGTCACGGTTTGGAGGATTTAAGAAAATTGGCCAGATTTCTAGAAATGAGAGCTGCTCCATCCAAAGTGGGATGGATGTCGTCTCTCCTAACAAGACCAGGTTTTCCCCAGAAGCTTTGCCAATTATCTATGAAGCCCACCTCATTTTTTGGACACCACTCAGACAGCCAGCAATTCAAGGAGAACATGCGGCTAAACATGTACAATACACAATACACAATACACACCAATTCAATGTTAATTTTAGTGACCTCCGATTGGCGTAACCGGGTGTCATTACTGCCGACGTGAATTGCAATCTTACCAAATTTATGCTTAGCCTTAGCCAGCAGTTTCAAATTTCCTTCAATGTCGCCTGCTCTGGCCCCCGGAAGACAATTGACTATGGTTGCTGGTGTCGCTAACTTCACATTTCTCAAAACAGAGTCGCCAATAACCAGAGTTTGATCCTCAACGGGTGTGTCGTCGAGTGGGGAAAAACGGTTAGAAATGTGAACGGGTTGGTGGTGTACACGGGGCTTCTGTTTAGAACTACACTTCCTCCTCACAGTCACCCAGTCGGCCTGCTTTCCCGGCTGCTCGGGATCTGCCAGAGGGGAACTAATGGCGGCTAAGCTACCTTGGTCCGCACCGACTACAGGGGCCTGGCTAGCTGGAGAATTTTCCACGGTGTGGAGCCGAGTCTCCAATTCGCCCAGCCTGGCCTCCAAAGCTATGAATAAGCTACACTTATTACAAGTACTGTTACTGCTAAAGGAGGCCGAGGAATAACTAAACATTTCACACCCAGAGCAGAAAAGTGCGGGAGAGACAGGAGAAGCCGCCATGCTAAATCGGCTAAGAGCTAGTAGCTGCGCTAAGCTCGCGGATTCCTAAAAACACGCAAAGTGAATAATGTGTAAATAATTTAGAGGTGATTCAGCAGAAGGAGTGCTTTAGTTAAGGCACGTGAAGATTACACTGGGAAACAAATCGTTATCTAGATAACTAGATCAATCTAACTGCGCAGATTAAACAGCTAACAGATACAGCAAAACACCGCTGTGCTCCGGAACAGGAAGTGATACAATACCGCAGTGAGAGCCAACCACCAGTAGAGGCAAGCAAACATCACTGGTAGAAGGATTTGCGCCTTCAGGACTCAAATTATCAGTATATTGTACATCAGCAAACGCACTGGAACAGGAGGCTGCCATTTGGACCCGCGACTGCTCACACAGATAATCAGTCAGGCAGAGACGTCTGGCAGCTAACATAAGCGACCCAGCCTTTAATCAAGTCCGGCGCTTATTAAAGACAGGTGTTTATTTTTTTCCAGCTGAGTATTTAAGGTCAGACATTTAATCAAGGAAATTTGGTCTATGTTCTGAGGTCAAAATATAAACTCTGGGGCAATCATGCTTCTGTTGTACAACCCCAATTACAGTGAAGTTGGGACATTGTGTAAAATGTAAATAAAAACAGAATACAATGATATGCAAATCCTCTTCAACCTATATTCAATTGAATACACCACAAAGACAAGGTATTTAATGTTCAAACTGATAAACTTTATTGTTTTTGTGCAAATATCTGCTCATTTTGAAATTGATGCCTGTAACACAGTCCAAAAAGGTGGGACAGTGGTATATTTACCACTGTGTTACATCACCTTTCCTTCTAACAACACTCAATAAGTATTTGGGAACTGAGGACACTAATTGCGAGTGTCATGATTGGGTATAAAAGGAGCATCCCCAAAAGTCTCAGCCGTTCACAAGCAAAGACTGGGTGAGGATCACCACTTTGTGACCAACTGCATGAAAAAATAGTCCAACAGTTAAAGAACAATGTTTTTCAATGTTCAACTGCAAGGAATTTAGGGATTCCATCATCTACAGTCCATAATATAATCAGAAGATTCAGAGAATCTGGAGAACTTTCTGTGCGTAAGTGGCAAGGCAAAACCAACAGTGAATGCCCGTGACCTTCGATCCCTCAGGCAGCACTGCATTAAAAACCGACATCATTGTGTAAAGGATCTTACCACATGGCCTCAGGAACACTTCAGAAAACCATTGTCACTTAACACAGTTCGTTGCTACATCTACAAGTGCAAGTTAAAACTCTACCATGCAAAGTGAAAGCTATACATCAACAACATCCAGAAACACCACCGCCTTCTCTGGGCCCGAGTTCATTTGAAATGGACAGACACAAAGTGGAAAAGTATGCTGTGGTCTGATGTGTCCACATTTCAAATTGTTTTTGGAAATCATGGACTTCGTGTCCTCTGGACAAAAGAGGAAAAAAACCATCCAGATTGTTACGAGCGAAAGTTCAAAAGCCAGCATCTGTGATGGTATGGGGGTGTGTTAGTGCCCATGGCATGGGCAACTTACACACCTGTGATGGCACCATCAATGCTGAAAGGTACATCCAGGTTTTGGAGCAACACATTCTGCCATCCAAGCAACGTCTTTTTCAGGGATGTCCCTGCTTATTTCAGCAAGACAATGCCAAGACACATTCTGCACATGTTACAACAGCGAGGCTTCGTAGTAAAAGAGTACTAGACTGGCCTGCCTGCAGTCCAGACCTGTCACCCATTGAAAATGTGTGGTGCATTATGAAGCGCAAAATATGACAATGGAGACCCCGGACTGTTGGACAACTGAAGCTGTACATCAAGCAAGAATTAAAAAGAATTCCACCTACAAAGGTTCAACCTTTAGTGTCCTCAGTTCCCAAATGCTTATTGAGTGTTGTTAGAAGGAAAGGTCGCTTGTACTCGCGACCTTTCCTTTCGCGAGTACAAGCGGCCGAGATGGGTTTCCTCCGCAGGGTGGCTGGGCATCCCTTAGAGATAGGGTGAGGAGCTCGGTCACTCGGGAGGAGCTCGGAGTCGAGCCGCTGCCCCTCCACGTTGAAAGGAGTCAGTTGAGGTGGCTCGGGCATCTTTTCCGGATGCCCCCTGGACGCCTCGCTGGAGAGGTGTTCCGGGCACGCCCCATTGGGAGGAGGCCCCGGGGAAGACCCAGGACATGCTGGAGGGACTACATCTCTCGGCTGGCTTGGGAACACGTTGGGGGGAGGTGTGTGTGGATCGGGAGGTCTGGGCGGCTTTGCTTGAGCTGCTGCCCCCGCGAACCGACTCCGGATAAAGCGGAAGAAAATGGATGGATGGATGGATGGATAGAAGGAAAGGTGATGTAACACAGTGGTAAACATACCACTGTCCCAGCTTTTTTGAAACGTGTTGCAGGCATCCATTTCAAAATGAGCAAATATTTGCACAAAAATAATAAAGTCTTATCAGTTTGAACATTAAATATCTTGTCTTTGTGGTGTATTCAATTGAATATAGGTTGAAGAGGATTTGCATATCATTGTATTCTGTTTTTATTTACATTTTACACAACATCCCAACTTCATTGGAATTGGGATTGTAGCTGAACCCAGACTTTGGAACAAGTTACATCCCGATTTATGTGCTATTTCTGACCCAGCACTTTTTAAATCAAAGCTCAAGACTTATTCATGTAAAATAGCTTTTAACACCTGTTGGCGTTGTGACGCATTTTGTTTCTATGTGCCTTTTTAACTCTATTGTATGCTTGTTTTTGTGAATTCTTGTTCCTTGATTCTGCTGTAAAACACTTTGGACACCGCCTGGCTGCTGTAAAGGGCTACAGAAATTAATATTGATTGATTGATAGTAATATTATCAAACAAACATTTAGGTTGTGATATCAATTTGGGGTAAAGGCAAAGAAAAGGTGAAAACTAAGCAGTACAAATAAATTGGGGTCAGGGGATAGTCAGCAAAACGCTCCAGAATGCATCACCAAGGACATCAAAATCCCAAAATTTACCAGACCCCCTGCTGACAAAACATCACTTTTACCAAAAAAGACCCCCCCCCCCTTTTCAGATCATGGCTGTGGTCTTGGCTATTGTTGTTCCAGTCCTTTATGAAGCCTCAGAATGCCCCATTTTGCCCTCAAATTTTCAAAAGCTCTGCACCACATAATGGAACCCACCCCCCCCCCCCCCCCCAACCACCACCACCACCACACACACACACACACACACACACACACACACACACACACACACACACACACACCATAGTGTAGGTTGACATTGCTGTTGAAATTTCATTGTTTTACACTGGTAGCAGAATGTCTATTTCAGCATGTCTGTATCAAGTAGTAAGTGAATTTTTGATAACTGTAGCAATTTCTTTTCAGGAAAAGGACAATCCATCAACTGAGTTCCACTATGAGAACTTGTTATCTACAGTGATGAACCTCTTCCTTGCAGGAACTGAAACCACAAGTTCAACCATCAGATATGCCCTCAGTGTGCTGATCAAATACCCCGAGTTACAGGGTAGGTCATATTGTCCATCTGGTGACATTCATGAAAGCAGGAGTGTGTTCACGTTCTGGCTCTTTGTGTTCTGTAGCGAAAATACAGAAAGAGATTGATACTGTTATTGGACAACAGCATTGTCCCAAAATGGAGGACAGGAAGTCCCTGCCCTACACAGATGCAGCAATCCATGAGGTGCAACGTTTTTTGGACATTGTCCCCTTTGGCCTTCCCCGCTACGCACTCCACGACATCTCCTTCAAAGGTTTCACAATCCCCAAGGTACAAAGGATTCTTTTCAGAGTGTAGCCTCCTCCTTAGATGTTGAAAGCTAATTAAGACTTACGTGATGTCTTGTGCCATCAGAACACTGTGATTATTCCCATGTTACACTCTGTCCTGAAAGACAAGTGTCAGTGGGAAGCTCCATTCTCCTATAACCCCCAGCACTTCCTTGACCAAAACGGAAACTTTAAGAAGAATCCAGCATTCATGCCATTTTCTGCAGGTACTACACGTTACAGTTCACTCACAAACATCAAGAAATGCACCAATTACTACAAAATAGGGTTCTACTGATCTAAACATAGAGATCAGAATCGGGCTGGATCTAGGCATTTTTAATGGAAAGCATTGGATATAACAACACAAGTTACACAGATCAGTCTGCATTCTGTCTCATTCCATTTCATAAGTGTGGTGACAGCACTAACAGCCACCACTCTATCCATGCTTGCTGCTATGATATCAGCAGTGACACAATACAGAAATTGGCATATTTATGCTCTGTTTCACTTCACATATGAGCCAAGACTGTTTCTGTTGGTTGATGAATGTAATGCGTTTCTAACAACAAGTCAGGTAGCACTTTCCACATGAATACATGAGACTCTTAGTCAGAATCCCCACCCTTTTGGAAAAAAAAATCACTTTTGAAGAAGAAGAGCCTTTACTGTCATTGTACATATACAACAAAATTTGTCCTCTGCATTTAACTCATCCTTATTAGTACAGTTAGACATAATCCAACCACTAGGAGCAGTGGGCCTCCACAGTCTGGCGCCCTGTGACCAACTCCAGATGTAGAGACGCTGCCTTGCTCAGGGGCAGAGAAAGGAGCAGACCCTAAATAAGCATGTTTTTGATTGTGGGAGGAAACCCGAGTGCCCAAAGGAAACCCACACAGACACGGGGAGAACATGCAAACTACAACACAGAAAGGGCGGGAAGCGATCCCACGACCTTCTTGCTGTGACGCACCACTGCCAACCACTAAGCCACTGTGCTGCCAGAAAGAAAGATTTTAAAGACTTTTTTGGGTATTATAATAATACTAATGGCAGCACAGCAAGAAAGTTGTGGGATCGCTTCCCGCCCTTTCTGTGTGGAGTTTGCATTGTGTCCCTGTGTCTGTGTGGGTTTCCTCCGGGCACTCCAGTTTCCTCCCACAATCAAAAACATGCTCATTTAGGGTCTGCTCCTTTCTCTGTCCCTGACCAAGGCAGCGTCTCTGAGTTGGTCTCTGGGTGCCAGACTACTGGCTGCCCACTGCTCCTAGTGGTTGGATTGCTATGGATGAGCTATAGAGTTCCAATGAAGAAATTGAGACTTGTTTTTTCAAAGAAAATCCTCCTGTATACCTCTTCATCATGAATCTGTTTAAATAATGATGCCAAAGACAAAGGTTGCACTATGCACAGTTTCTCCAACCACAAGCAGAGATGTCTGTGACTCCTTCAGAGTTGTAATGGGTGTCTGGGCTTCCCTCGCTAGTCTTCTTCCAGCATGGTCACTCATGTTGTGAGAACTGCTTACCTGACAGATTCACCATATTTCTTAATGATTGATGTAAATGAAGTCCAAGACATATTCAGTGTCTTGGAAATGGTCAGGTGTCCATCCCCTGACTTTTCTCAAGAAAATAGGCTGTAAAGGTGATGATTTAATCTTTACATTGAGAATAAATGGCCCTGTCCAAGCTATTTTTTGGAATGTGTTACAGGCCTTAAATGCAGGAATGGATGTATATTATTAAGTAGTATTATTAGACGGTATTGCTTAAATTTTCATTGTTACGCAGATGATACCCAGCTTTATCTATCCATGAAGCCAGAGGACACACACCAATTAGCTAAACTGCAGGATTGTCTTATAGACATAAAGACATGGATGACCTCTAATTTCCTGCTTTTAAACTCAGATAAAACTGAAGTTATTGTACTTGGCCCCACAAATCTTAGAAACATGGTGTCTAACCAGATCCTTACTCTGGATGGCATTACCCTGACCTCTAGTAATACTGTGAGAAATCTTGGAGTCATTTTTGATCAGGATATGTCATTCAAAGTGCATATTAAACAAATATGTAGGACTGCTTTTTTTGCATTTACGCAATATCTCTAAAATCAGAAAGGTCTTGTCTCAGAGTGATGCTGAAAAACTAATTCATGCATTTATTTCCTCTAGGCTGGACTATTGTAATTCATTATTATCAGGTTGTCCTAAAAGTTCCCTAAAAAGTCTTCAGTTAATTCAAAATGCTGCAGCTAGAGTACTGACGGGGACTAGAAGGAGAGAGCATATCTCACCCATATTGGCCTCTCTTCATTGGCTTCCTGTTAATTCTAGAATAGAATTTAAAATTCTTCTTCTTACTTATAAGGTTTTGGATAATCAGGTCCCATCTTATCTTAGAGACCTCATAGTACCATATCACCCCAATACAGCACTTCGCTCTCAGACTGCAGGCTTACTTGTAGTTCCTAGGGTTTGTAAGAGTAGAATGGGAGGCAGAGCCTTCAGCTTTCAGGCTCCTCTCCTGTGGAACCAGCTCCCAATTCAGATCAGGGAGACAGACACCCTCTCTACTTTTAAGATTAGGCTTAAACTTTCCTTTTTGCTAAAGCTTATAGTTAGGGCTGGATCAGGTGACCCTGAACCATCCCTTATTTATGCTGCTATAGACGTAGACTGCTGGGGGGTTCCCATGATGCACTGTTTCTTTCTCTTTTTGCTCTGTATGCACCACTCTGCATTTAATCATTAGTGATCGATCTGTGCTCCTCTCCACAGCATGTCTTTTTCCTGGTTCTCTCCCTCAGCCCCAACCAGTCCCAGCAGAAGACTGCCCCTCCCTGAGCCTGGTTCTGCTGGAGGTTTCTTCCTGTTAAAAGGGAGTTTTTCCTTCCCACTGTAGCCAAGTGCTTGCTCACAGGGGGTCGTTTTGACCGTTGGGGTTTACATAATTATTGTATGGCCTTGCCTTACAATATAAAGCGCCTTGGCGCAACTGTTTGTTGTGATTTGGCGCTATATAAAAAAATTGATTGATTGATTGAAGCTGACCTCACAAAACATGAAATGTCACCTCTGTTTTATATATGTGATATGACAGAAAAGTAATGCATGGATTCTTTTTTGCTGGCATTACTCAATAATCATTTTCTTATGCAGTGCTTTTGGGATTATTTTTTGTTTTTCAGGAAAGAGATCCTGTGTTGGAGAATCTCTGGCTCGTATGGAGCTTTTTATCTTTCTGGTTGCACTGCTGCAGCACTTCACCTTTTCTTGCTCCGGAGGTCCCGACAGCATCAGTCTCATGCCAGCGTACAGCAGCTTTGCTAATGTGCCGCGCAGATATGAGTTACTAGCCACGCCCCGATGAACTGAACATCTGGAACTTTCAGTAGAACATGTGTGTGCTGGTACTTTGTATTACTATGTAGTAGAAAATTAAGGAATAAGATGTACAAACACAACTATCAACAGGCTTGGGGAGTAACGGAATACATGTAATGGCGTTATGTAATTAGGATACAACAAAAAGGTAACTGTATTCCGCTACAGTTACAGAAAAAAGACATATTCAGATTACAGGTATATTTAGTAAAAATGGGGATTACTTCGCAGGATTACAATTTTAATGCATTTTATGATATTATCCAGGGTTCTAGCTAGTGCAAACTTGCGTTACGGCCCGTTACGCTATAATTTTGGACAGTTACGCTTATTTTCAATACAGCGTCTGTAATCAACCGTTTCTGCAGCGCGACTCCAGTTTGAAGCATGAATCGAATCAATGCTTCGATATATGTATGTATGTATGTGAATCGAAGCAATACTTCGATTCAATGGCTCGTGGCTCGTTGATTCGCTGCTCTTCAGAAGCGGTAAGTCTGCTTCTTAACCCCTCTGAAAGCTATTAAAATATCACAAGACAATAAAGACAGACAATAAACTACAATCGACTAAAATGTTTTTTCCTCCCAAAATGAGACGTCTTGCATTCTTTATAAACCTGACCTGCAGCACATCTGCAAGAGCTCAGCTCATAGATATGGAAATACATTCATGCCAATAATAACGTCTGAAAGGAAATGCTTTTGACAAAAACTAACAGATTTGATTTCTGTTTATGTACAGAGATCAAGGATCCACCATGTAGAGTTTATTATGTCCAGAGTTTAAGGATCCAGTAACCAATTTCATATTTATTTACTTTAAGACTCAATAAAATGTTGTTCAATTTCAATTTAATCAGCTTATAAAGCGCCAAATTACAACAAAGCCATCTCAAGGTGCCTCACACAACAGTTCAACATAAAAAAAATTTAAATAAATAAAAATAAAAAAATTCAAATACCTAATTAAAAACAGAAGTAAAAGAATAAAACATAACAAAATAAAAACTACTCATAAGAAAGAGAATAAAAATAGGTTTTAAGTCTTGACTTAAAATGTCCACGGACTCCGACTGCCTCACTGAGGGCCATGTACTGGTAAACCCAGAATGAGATTGCCCACTCATCAAACTTCCCCAGTCTTCTGGGCATGATGAAGGGACTCGGGCTGTTGTACCTGGCTTTTTCCCTTTGGGTACCCCGAGAATGGCCAATTTTTACTTTGAATTTTCAAAAGCTTCCCCCCTTCCGCACCCCCCGTTTGCTTCGCTCCCTCAACATTACCACTGCGCTAAAATTTTATCCTAGCTAGAACCCTGTTATCTGTATATAATATTTTTTTTTCTTTGAAACGAAAACGTCCCTTCATGGTCAGTGACATGACGTCTCCTAACTGGGCGAAGTATTGATGAAGTTCTCGGATGTTAATGCATTTTCAATGTGACTGAACAATGCTCACAAAATACGTGTAAAAAAATGACATTTTGACCTGGATATCGAGCCAGTAAAATTAAATGACATTAAATTATGTCAGGAAAGTATTAAACTAAAGCCGTGGTCACAACCCGCCGTACTTGCACGTGCATGCAGTCTACTTGCAAAAACGTGGGCTAAATTTGGAGATCCGTATGTCGTAAGTACTGCCTCAGTACGAATTTAGGAGCATGCAGACACACAGACACGCCGTAGAGGTTTTAGTGCATGCAGAACTTTCGCTGCGGTCAGGCTGCGGATTCACCAGCAGTGCAGATGACACACGTTGTGAGCACTGCCTCAGTACGGATTCAAAGCAGCACAAATCCGTACGTAGGCAGTACGGATTTGGAGGCCGACAGACTTGCATGCACAACGCAGCTTCTCACTTGAACTTGGACTTTATTTCCAAACGTCAGCAACACACACACACTCCACAGCTTCAGTCTGTTAACTAGCTGTAACTTTTCGAGGCAAGTAAACACTCGTACAAGTGACCGCTGCAGGCTGGACATGCTCATGCATCGCCGACGCCGAAAAACACCTGCCGCTCCGGTCCCGCTCATAAAAAAAGCGACACCCCCCCAACACACACACACACACACACACACACACACACACACACACTGCTTTATTGTCAACTCTCTTTATCGTTACACTCCTAGAGACATGCGTTGAACGTACTCCCTCCCTCCTCTTGCTACTGCCTCTGTACGTTTTCACAAAAATGTAGTGGCCGTGGCAGCCGCAGAAAACGTACGGCGAAAAAAAAAATGCACAGTGGGTTGTGACCGGGGCTTTACTCGGACACACACACATTCCCAAATATTAGTGTTGAAAGTTACACGGATCTGCGCTGTTCAAGCTGCTGAGCTGAGGCGTCCTGCTGCAGCTGCTGCTCTGTTCAACACAGCTCCTAAAACCATTACAATACATTTATATACATATTATATTTTTACACAATTATCCTTTACTGACCGAGTTTCATTCATGAAGTCAGTGATGTGGGTACACATCTCTATGTGTGGGTGTGACTGTGAGCGGCACAGTGCGGGTGATTATAATCTCATTATTTTAAGGTGCAAATTAAAAAAAAAATCCCAGTCTTGTCGAACAATTTTAATCACTAATGACAAGTATTTTAACTAGACATTGGTCTAGCAGTAGAAAATATCAACTAGACATAAGTGAAGAGTTAATGGTCCATGTCATCGGGCGACACAGGTACGGCAGGAAACATACAGCTGTTTATCATCCAAATATCACAGACAGTGACAAAGAAGAACCAAAACCACTTACTTATGGAAGGAAATATTGTCTCCCTTGTTCCTTCGTTTGTGCCAACATGTGCAGCTTTCCCGCATATTCCACCTGTTTGTTGAACTTCTATGCACACAAATCACTAACTTGCCCGGAATTAAAATGGCGATCACGCCTCCTTACTGACAGTATTTACTTAATGGTTTTCATTATGCTGTTGTTCTTATTTTGAAAGTTCAATAAGTGGACTGATATGTTAAACATGGTGCGAATGTTATGTGAAAGACTAAAGTAAGATAATTTTATATTTAGTGAACAAGTAGCAGAATTTTTTTTGTTTGTTTTGTATATTGTTCTGCCACTTTTAATTAGAAATTCATCTGCACACCACCTGAGTTTTCATTATCCTTCATTTGTTTGGCATTTTTTGTGCCAGGTGAACACTGAGTGTGTTTAAAACAATATTGTGGTGCTCTTAATTCATAATGTGAAGTAAAACAGAGCATGCCATGTAAAAGAAACAGTTTTATTTTTGCTTAATAAACTGTACTATGTAGTCAAGACTGTTTTTATTTAGTTTCTTTTGTCTGTATTAGCATATATGATACTGGAGTAATCCAGAAGTAATTGAAAGTAATCAAATTACATTACTTAAATATTATGGTACTTGGATTACGTTACTGATTATATTTTTCAACAGGTAACTAGTAACTGTATCGGAATACATTTTTAAAGTAACCCTCCCAACCCTGACTATCAATACAATGAAGTGCTGCCTGTGTACAATATCAGTCAAAAGTTGGGATCCCCTTTCAAAGTGTATCCCAAATATTGACTGGTAATGTAAATTTCATCTTTGTATATACTTCAGTCATTTACGAATTAATTATTCTCATCAGTTTTTATGATTATTACTCAGAATGGAGGTATCTTTGTAAATGCAAATAAATGATTTTCTCAGAGGGAGACTGTTTCATGTCTATTCTTTATTATTTTTATTACATATACAGTGCACATTATGTTAAGTTATACTTTGGTTTAGTTAATTGTTACTCCACTATGCAATAATGTTTGCCTTTCACTGTACATTCTGATTAATGCTTTATTTTACATGCAGTGTAGTATCTCCTGTAATGTAGGTCATGAAAAGGAATTCAGCAAAGAATAGAAAATTTTGTGTACTGTAGATCATACAAGTCATTCTCAGAGATGCCCAATGCCAGTGGCAGTGTAATTAAAGTATGGTTCAGGCCTGGACTAGATGGAATTAGATGGATTAGACCAGATGGATGTAAATAACACCTTAAAAGATCCTTGTCATTTGATTGGGGGTTCATTTTGGTCCTATACGTTTCACTCCATTGAATGAATCCACCACTTTTTACTAAAAATGTGTTCATGGTGTGAGGTAGCTGTCCACAGCAAGTTGACCTTAACTATGATCTATCCAGGCGTCATATAAAACAAATAATGGATGTTTTCCATTTGTGCAGTGGAAAGAATATTTTCACGTGTTGAAAGATGGAATGGTCCATCTTTACACTCATGCAAATATTGTTACCATTGTACTCATAACCATTCATTATATGTATACTACAGTGTTTATATGTATGTGTGATCCTGTTCAAGGTAGAGAGGATGTTTACCTCTAAACATGAAGCAGTAGGTTACTCCATGTGTGTGCATACATGTGTGGCTAACCCACTTATGTAAAGTATGTCTGAGTGCTGTGCTTTCAAACACTAGACCTTAGACATGCTTTTAGTTTATCTCATGCTCAAAGTTTTTTTGAAACAGATGATAGGAATGCAAACAGGACATTTTTGTGGTTGACCACAATTTCTTTTTACACTGATTTACCAATGAGTGCAAGTAGATTTGGGGACTTATTTTCAAACCAGTGAAAACCTTTTAACTTTTCCCAAAACCAACTAATGGTCTCAGAATCATTCTCTTAGAAGTCAAAATGAAAATCCTGCTGAGCAATGATTACACAATACATCGAACAATGGAAGACACAGTGTACAGGGCAGGGCATATAGCTCCTGAAGTCTTTTTATTCATTGAAATCTAACTATAAATGAAATAGGGTAAATCTACAATCAAAAAATAAAATATTACAATAAAAAAAAGCTCACTGAACTTCATCATGCCTTTGGCCTGGGTCAGGCCACAAGACTTCATCAACATCACAAGCGATGTTCTCTCTTCTGAGGCAGCGGGAGAAGAAGGCTCTTGTGTGGCGTATCCAGCCTTGGCATGACTCCTCAGTTATGTTGCTACAAGTTAACTCCATGGCCTGCAGGACGTCCACTCTGATATAGGGTTGCTGGTCATATACCTTCCACCTCCAACTTGAAAAAAAACTCCTCTATGGGGTTCAGGAAAGGCGAGTATGGTGGGAGGTACATATTGATGACTTGCTCATTGATGTTAAACCATTCTCTTATTTGAGCAGCACGATGGAAGCTTACATTGTCCCATATGATCACATGTGTGTACTGGTCATTCACCTCATGCTGCTGAGCCACCAAAACATCCCAGAGACCTGCTAGAAATGTAGAAGGTGTTGAGTGTTGTATGGCCCTAGTGTTACATGTTGATGCAGGACCCCATGGTTGCTTATGGCAGCACAAATGGTCACATTGCCACCATGCTGACCAGGGACATCAACAATGGCACGCTGACCAATTATGTTCCGGCCCCTCCTTCTCCTCTTCGCTTGGCCAAATCCTGCTTCATCCACAAATATATATTCATGGGGCCTTTCGCTGGCCTCCAATTCAAATATTCTCTATATAAAGAATAGATAGATAGTTTTGTAAGTGAACAGAAAGACAGACAGATATGATAGTGTTTACAATATGCAGTACTTGTACTGTATCTGAATGTGTACTTACTTGGACATACTCATATCTGAGCTCTTTCACTCTGTTAGAGTTGCGCTCAAAGGGTACTCTGTACATTTGTTTCATGCGCACTCTGTTGCATTTCAGGACACGGTCAATGGTGGAGAGGCTTACGGTGTTGATTCCTTCAATCAATCAATCAATCAATCAATTTTTTTATATAGCGCCAAATCACAACAAACAGTTGCCCCAAGGCGCTTTATATTGTAAGGCAAGGCCATACAATAATTATGTAAAACCCCAACGGTCAAAACGACCCCCTGTGAGCAAGCACTTGGCTACAGTGGGAAGGAAAAACTCCCTTTTAACAGGAAGAAACCTCCAGCAGAACCAGGCTCAGGGAGGGGCAGTCTTCTGCTGGGACTGGTTGGGGCTGAGGGAGAGAACCAAGAAAAAGACATGCTGTGGAGGGGAGCAGAGATCAATCACTAATGATTAAATGCAGAGTGGTGCATACAGAGCAAAAAGAGAAAGAAACAGTGCATCATGGGAACCCCCCAGCAGTCTACGTCTATAGCAGCATAACTAAGGGATGGTTCAGGGTCACCTGATCCAGCCCTAACTATAAGCTTTAGCAAAAAGGAAAGTTTTAAGCCTAATCTTAAAAGTAGAGAGGGTGTCTGTCTCCCTGATCTGAATTGGGAGCTGGTTCCACAGGAGAGGAGCCTGAAAGCTGAAGGCTCTGCCTCCCATTCCTCCTCCTTCAAAATTGACATTGTCTTCAATCACTCGCTGTTGTATTTCGTGTAGTCTAATGGTGTTGTTTTGAATGACTGTCAACTATCAGGGTCTCCTGCTGCTGGGAGAACATAGGGGTTCTTCCACCTCCCCCTGGCATCCTTGCAATTCTACACAAGTGAATATACAATATATGCTTTGTCACAGTGGTCTACAAAATCTGCTGTAACTGTGTACTGTATACAGTATTGAACATTTACACTATACCTGTTCTGTTGTCTGAATGTCTGGATTATTGAAGCCACAGAGAAACGGCTGAGGTTAGGTTGGACTCAAAGTCCTGCTTCTCTCATTGACATCCCATGAACCAGAACATGGTCAATGATTGTGGCCCGAATTTCATCATTTACTATAACTTGTTGTCTTCCTCTTCCTCCTCTTCCTTCAGAATGTTCCAGAATACCACAGTCCTCCTCTGTAGACTTTAAGTGCACTTGTTTCTTTTCTTGTTACAGAATTACTTCTGCAGTTTCTTTTAACATGCATTGTTATATTTACATCTCTGCTATAAGTCCAGATGTTGTAGAGGATGCATTTTTCTCCTTGGATGCTCCACACGTTGTGTACCCACAGGATTTTCCACAGCTTGGTCCATTTCCACCAAATCCTGAGGAACATCATCCCGAGGACCTGCCGTATCCTTTGACTCATTGTAATACAGTGTTGCAAAGACATACCACCAAGTGCTCTACTTTTGGCTAAGGACCTTATAAGATTTTGCACCAGCTTCTCTATCAATCCATTTGAGGCCACTGGTAGGACGGAATTTTGCAGCCCAGTCTCACTTTTTTGTTGTTGTTGTTGTTGTTTATTTTTCGTGCTTCTGTGACGAAATAAGTCAAATTTTTGTGACAGGGTTTTTTTAAACTCACTATTACTAACCCTACTCCTACCCCCGACCCTAACCTTAACCATAATCTAATCTTACTCGTGCAGCCATCACGGAATGAATTAGAATGAATTTGTGCAGCTGTGATGAAAATGAGGAGCTTTTCGTCCCAATATCACAAAACAATAGATTAGTGTATATTTCGTGCTGCTAAATCACAACTTGCCATGAGACCAGGTTGGAATTTTGATGTGCTTAATAGCATTCAGCTTCAGAAATGTGTCTGTGGACTGATTAATCTGAATCCCCAAAGTAAACAATCATCTTCCATAGTCAGATCAAATTGTTGTCTCACATATGGGTGAACAGCCTCATCAAACACGTTTTGACCAACCTGACAAAACATACTCTCTCACTTTCGCCAGTGTGGGATCTCTCTCGGTTTCATGTGCAATCTGCTAAACTGTGATAGACAGACTGTCTAGATAAGAAGCTTGAAACACTGGATTTGACCTTGGAAATTTTTCATCTGCAATTGGCAGTCTAGATAATGCATCTGCGTGGGGGCAACAGCTCCTGCAGGGGACCCCAGACTTCCCTTTCCTGGGCCACATCTACCACCTCTGACTGTGGGATCCCGAGGCGTTCCCAGGTCATTGTGGAGATATAATCTCTCCACCTAGTCCTTGGTCTTCCCGAGGGTCTGAGGGGATGACTGAGCTTCTCACCCTATCTCTAAGAGAGACATCAGCCACCCTCCTGAGGAAGCCCATTTTGGCCGCTTGTACCCACGATCTAGTTCTGTCGGTCATGACCCAACCCTCATGACCATAGGTGAGAGTAGGAACAAAGATTGACCAGTATAGATCGAGAGCTTTGTCTTTTGACTCGGCTCCGTTTTTGTCACAACAGTATGGTAGCGCGAATGCAACACCTCCCCTGTTGTGCTGATTCTCTGGCCAATCTCACGCTCCATTGTCCGCTCACTCATGAACAACACCCCGAGGAACTTGAACTCCTTCACTTGGGGCAAGGCAGCATTCCCTACCCAGAGTAGGCAATCCATCGGTTTTCTGTGGAAAATCATGGGCTCAGATTTAGAGGAGCTGACCTTCATCAGCACCTCCCACAGTATCTCCAGGGGTACCCGATCATACACCTTCTCCAAGTCCACAAAACACATGTAGACTGGATGGGCATACTCCAAGGCACCTTCCAGGATCCTTGTGAGAGTGAAGAGCTGTTCGGTTGTTCCACAACCAGGACAGAACCTGTTTGTTCCTCTTCAGTCAGAGGTTCAACTATTGGCCAAACACTAATTTCCAGCACCTTGGAGTAGACTTTACCAGGGAGGCTGAGTAGTGTGATGGCTCTGTAATTGGCACACACTCTCTGGTTCCCTTTTTTAAATATGGGCACCACCACCACAGTTTGCCACTCCTTAGGCATTGTCCCAGACCTCAATGCAATGTTGAATTTACGTCTCTTCCAAGACAGTCCCTCCACAACCAGACCCTTCAGCATTTCTGGATGGATCTCATCAACTCCCAGGGCCTTGCCACTGCGGAGCTGTTTGACTACCTCAGTGACTTCCACCAGGGAAATTGATGAAAATCCTCCATCAGCTCAGACATTCCGGTCTGATGCAGGAGTTCATCAAAGTGTTCCTTCCAGCGGCAGATTACATCCCCAGGTGAGGTCAACAGAGTCCAATCCTTATTGTAGAAAGATTGGATGGTTCCCAGTTTTCCCTCCTGGGGTGCCTCACGGTCCATCAGAAGCACCTTGGTGCCAACTGAAATTCCTTCTCCATGGTTGCTCCAAACTCCTCCCACGCCCGTTGCTTTGCCTCCCCACAGCAAAGCCTGCCACCCTTTGAGCATGTCGGTACCTTGCAGTTACCTCCGGCGTCCTCAGAGATAACATATCCCGGAAGGACTTCTTCTTCAGTCGGATGGCTTCCCTGATCACTGGTGTCCACCACGGTGTTCTAGGGTTACCGCCCCTTGAGGCACCTAAAACCTTCAAGCCACAGCTCCCCACTGCAGCTTTAGCAATGGAAGATTTGAACATTGCCCATTCTGGTTCAATGCCCCCAACCTCCACAGGAATGCTAAAAAAGCTCCGCCGAAGGTGTGAGTTGAAGATCTGTCGGACAGTGGGCTCCTCCAGACATTCCCAGTTCACCCGTACTATCCATTTGGGCTCAATAGGTCTGTCCAAAGTTCTGCCTCACCCTCTGCTCCAACTCACCACCAGATGGTGATCAGTTGACAGCTCTGCCTCTCTCTTCACCCGAGTGTCCAGAACATGCAGCCTCAGATAAGATGATACAATCACAAAATCAATCATCGATCATCGATCTTTGGCCTACGGTGCTCTGGTACCATGTACACTTATGAGCATCCTTATCTTCAAACATGGTGTTCACAATGGACAGTCCATGACTAGCATAGAAGTCCCATAACAAACAACCATTCTGGTTTAGATCAGGGAGGCCTTTCCTCCCAATCACACCTCTCCAGGCGTCTCTGTCATTGCCCACATGTGCGTTGAAGTCTGCCAGCAGAACAATGGAGTCCCCCACAGGAGCCCCATACAGGACTCCAGTCACGAACTCCAAGAAGGCCAAATTCTCCAAACTGCTGTTCATTACATATGCACAAACAACAGTCAGAGTTTTCCCCTCCCCCTGCCACCCAAAGGCACAGGGAGGCGACCCTCTCATCAATCGGGGTAAACTCCAATGTGGCGGCGCTCAGCCAGGGACTCGTGAGTATCCCCACACCCGCCCAGCGCCTCACATCCTGGGCAACTCCAGAGAAGAATAAAGTCCAACCCCTATCAAGGAGAGTAGTTCCAGAGCCGAGGCTGTGCATGGAGGTGAGGCCCACCAGATCTAACTGGTATCACTCCACCTCCCACACAAGATCCGACTCCTTCCCCCACAGTGAGGTGACGTTCCACACCCCCAGAGATAGCACCTGCCACCCGGGTCTGGTCCGCTGAGGCCCTCGACTTTTACTGCCACTCATGGGACAGTGCACCCGACACCAACGGTTCCTCCTGTGAGTGGATGGAAGGTCTACGTTTCTTTTTCAGACTGTGCCCGACTGGGCTTCATGGCAAGCCCGGCCACCAGGCGCTTGCTGATGGGCCCTCCATCCAGGCATGGGTCCAGATGGGAGCCCCAGGCTTCCTCCAGGCCGGACCACATTTCCTCTACCTTGTTTTTTCATGGTGTCTTGTGAACCATTCTTTGTTTGACCCCTCGCCTGAGACCAATTTGCCGTGTGAAACCCTACCAGGAGCACGAAAGGCTCCAGCGAACAAAGCTCTCAGGTTCATAGCGGCACTCAAACCTCTCCAACCTTGATAAGGTGATGGTTCCCATGCTATCAATGTAGACAAATTTGATATGAACTTCCAATAGTAACTCAACGGAGAGAGGGAAGACCTTAAGTCAGTTACAGTGGCTTGCAAAAGTATTCAGCCCTTTGGTATTTCACACATTTTAATTTGTTTATGGCATTTCAATTACAAAAAGTAAATCAGGCTTTACAATATAAAAAAATTCTAAAATTATCTTTCTTAGACTCAAACTGAAAGTAAATCTCTACAACTTGATATAAATTAATTAAAAATATAAAAGCCAAGATGATGGGTTGCATAAGTAATCAATCCCTTTGGTATAATATCTGTAAATAATCAGTTTAATTGCCTGTTTTCTTCAGACAAGTCAGTTCTGAAGAAGTACAAAAATTATGTCACTCTATGATAAATCTGTGTGGAGCTGACAGTTCTCAAAAACTGAGTGACTGTACAAAAAGAAGAGTGAGGAAAGCCACCAAGACATGCAGACAACCCAGAAGAAGTTATAGGCTTCTGTGGCTGTGATTGGAGAAATTGTGCAAAGTACCTGTTTTGCATTTTGGATCCCAGTTATACATGACATTGTTCAGTTTAATCAAGTTTTACTTTGATCTGGGTTTAAGACACTGGGAGATTGTGCTGTCATTAAGTCATAGATGGTATTATCATTACTTTGTCGACTTTACGCAGGCACCTGAGAACTTTGCGGTTGTTGAGAAGGAAAGCCCATTCAGATCTGCTATACATAGCAGTTTTTCCTCCAGGATCAGTTGGACAGATACGGTATGCTCCATGTACACAGGATGATGCAGGCTGGAAACGTGGTGACTCTAGTAAAAAAAAAAAAAAACCCTGAAAAAAAAATTGTCAAAAAATAAAAAAATATATATAATAAATTACTCAGAAAACAAACCAAAAAAAATAAATTACTCAGAAAACACAAATAATTATTCCGAAAAACATACAAAAAAATAAATTACTCAGAAAAACACAAATAATTATTCCCGAAAAACAGACAAAAAATAAATTACTCAGAAAAACACAAATAATTACTCTGAAAAACAAACCAAAAAATAAATTTATAAAGTGAATGCAATACGCTTCTGTACAAAGAGGACATGACAGAAAGGAGGAAAAACAAAAGTGTCACTGCAGACTGGAACACACTCCAAACCAAAACACAAGAAAACAGGAAATGATGATCATATTACTCATACTCACCGAACTGGAGTTGTGGTTTGTAACCATTTCATTCCTTGCTCAAGCAGGACAAACGTTGTTCCTAATCAAACAGCAGATGTTTGTACAACTGAGCGTTCTGCAGTGAAACAGCAGAAAGGTTGTTCTGGGAGGAAGCACAATGGAGTTGGGTGGCACTCTGATTGTAGCAGCATTGGTCTTAATTTCGCTGTGGCTGCTCAGCGGGAAGAGCCGTGCACGCCGACCTTTACCCCCGGGACCTGCTGGCCTGCCTGTCATCGGAAACCTGCTCCAGCTCGACAAACGGGCTCCATTCAGATCTCTGCTAAAGGTGAGAGTTGGAGTCACAGCAGCTAAACAAACAGCATCTTCACACAGTAATGCTCAGAGTTGTAGGTTTGTGTGACTGATCCTGTTATTTGTGCTCCAATAAGCCCCACACTGTTGTTTTCATTAAGGCACCATGAAACGTGCATGATTTTCATGCCTGCACTGGCATGCAATCTGGAGTGCCAAAGCGTAAACTCGTCATAAAGAAAATTTTAAAACGTGTTGATTCTTCAGCAGCGGGTCTCTCACGAGCACCTGAACCTTCTTCTCGTTCAGTCTGTGAAGTTGACATCTTTTCAGATGTATCACTTAAACCACAAGTACATGAAGCATGACGAGAAGCATATTACTTTTGGTGTTGGTAACCACACTGCCCTGCACCAGACTAGTCTCTCGTGTGCAGGGAGGCTCCGCCTTTATTTAATCACTCTGCGAAACAGCATGTAACCTTACGCACAATAAAATAGTGCAGACATAACTCATTCATTTTAACACATTTTGTGGCATTCATTGTTCTCAACACCCCCATTCAATGATGCCACTTAAAATTACCATAACATTTAGTTTCCAAAAATAAAAGAACAAAACTTTTCAAATTTGGCCCTTGAGGCAGATTTTGTGAACACATCTGCGACCATATCATTAGTAGGACAGTAAACCAGTTCCACTTTGCCCTGCAAAACATTTGATCTGATAAAGTGGTATTTAATGTCCACATGTTTGCTCCTCTGGCGGTTTACAGGGTTTTTGGCCAAGCGAATGGTTCCCTGGTTGTCTTCAAACACCTTAGCTGTTTGATCAAAGCTTTGGTCCATGTCCATAAGTAGTTGAGTTAGGTAGAGTGTTTCCTGAACAGTAGTGGCGAGAGCAACATACTCTGCCTCACATGTTGACAGTGCAACTGTTTGCTGCTTCTTTGTTTTCCATGAAACAATAGCACCGTCCTTGTTTAGGCTAAAACAATATCCTGTAGTGCTCTTTCTGTCCTCAGTATCATTGGCCCAATCTGCATCAGAGTATCCCATCAGCATTAGTTTAGTGTCACACTTGTTATAACACAACTCATAGTCTTTAGTTCCTTGTAAGTACCTGAATACGTTTTAAAGCAGTCATGTGTTTCTCTTTGGGATTTGACATGTACTGTGACAGTTTGCTCACAATCCAACTTATGTCAGGTCTAGTACAGGTCATGATGTAGATGAGGCTGCCCAGCATTTCTCTGTATTTTCTTTGATCAGTTTCGCCCCCTTCTGGAGATAGATCACATTTGATTTCATTAGGTGTTGCTCTGGCTTTACACTCAGGCATACCAAACCTTTCCAGTATTTTCTTTATGTATCTGGACTGAGTCATTTTGACAATACCCTCATTTTGTGTGAAACCGATCCCAATAAAATGTGTGAGATTTCCGAGGTCTTTCATTTTAAACTTGATTTTTAGTTCTCCAATGTCATATACCAACACAGGGCAGAGTAGCTACCTAAACTCTGTGAGTGAGATAGATTATCTCGTCAATAGTTTTATATCCTCATTGAGGACAACTTTGGATGCTGTAGCTCCTCTGAAAAAGAGAGCCTTAAATCAGAAGTGCCTGACTCCGTGGTATAACTCAGAAACTCGCAGCTTAAAGCAGATAACCCGTAAATTTGAGAGGAAATGGCGTCTCACTAATTTAGAAGATCTTCACTTAGCCTGGAAAAAGAGTCTGTTGCTCTATAAAAAAGCCCTCCGTAAAGCTAGGACATCTTACTACTCATCACTAATTGAAGAAAATAAGAACAACCCCAGGTTTCTTTTCAGCACTGTAGCCAGGCTGACAAAGAGTCAGAGCTCTATTGAGCAGAGTATTCCTTTAACTTTAACTAGTAATGACTTCATGACTTTCTTTGCTAATAAAATTTTAACTATTAGAGAAAAAATTACTCATAACCATCCCAAAGACATATCGTTCTCTTTGGCTGCTTTCAGTGATGCCGGTATTTGGTTAGACTCTTTCTCTCCGATTGTTCATCACTTGACCCAGCTATCTTAGCTAATTATAGGCCAATCTCAAACCTTCCTTTTCTCTCAAAAAGTCTTGAAAGGGTAGTTGTAAAACAGCTAACTGATCATCTGCAGAGGAATGGTCTATTTGAAGAGTTTCAGTCAGGGTTTAGAATTCATCATAGTACAGAAACAGCATTAGTGAAGGTTACAAATGATCTTCTTATGGCCTCAGACAGTGGACTCATCTCTGTGCTTGTTCTGTTACACCTCAGTGCTGCTTTTGATACTGTTAACCATAAAATTTTATTACAGAGATTAGAGCATGCCATAGGTATTAAAGGCACTGCGCTGCGGTGGTTTGAATCATATTTATCTAATAGATTACAATTTGTTCATGTAAATGGTGAATCTTCTTCACAGACTAAGGTTAATTACGGAGTTCCACAAGGTTCTGTGCTAGGACCAATTTTATTCACTTTATACATGCTTCCCTTAGGCAGTATTATTAGACAGCATTGCTTACATTTTCATTGTTACACAGATGAAAATTCTTCTTCTTACTTATAAGGTTTTGAATAATCAGGTCCCATCTTATCTTAGGGACCTCGTAGTACCATATCACCCCAATAGAGCGCTTCACTCTCAGACTGCAGGCTTACTTGTAGTTCCTAGGGTTTGTAAGAGTAGAATGGGAGGCAGAGCCTTCAGCTTTCAGGCTCCTCTCCTGTGGAACCAGCTCCCAATTCGGATCAGGGAGACAGACACCCTCTCTACTTTTAAGATTAGGCTTAAAACTTTCCTTTTTGCTAAAGCTCATAGTTAGGGTTGGATCAGGTGACCCTGAACCATCCCTTAGTTATGCTGCTATAGACTTAGACTGCTGGGGGGGGTCCCATGATGCACTGAGTGTTTCTTTCTCTTTTTGCTCTGTATGTACCACTCTGCATTTAATCATTAGTGATTGATCTCTGCTCCCCTCCACAGCATGTCTTTTTCCTGGTTCTCTCCCTCAGCCCCAACCAGTCCCAGCAGAAGACTGCCCCTCCCTGAGCCTGGTTCTGCTGGAGGTTTCTTCCTGTTAAAAGGGAGTTTTTCCTTCCCACTGTTGCCAAGTGCTTGCTCACAGGGGGTCGTTTTGACCGTTGGGGTTTTTCCGTAATTATTGTATGGCTTTTGCCTTACAATATGAAGTGCCTTGGGGCAACTGTTTGTTGTGATTTGGCGCTATATAAATGAAACTGATTTGATTTTGATTTGATTTGTCTTTGACCCCATTTAGACACAACTCATTACTTGCAGCCACAACTATATCATCTAACCATACTAACAAAATTATCTTTTCTTCATCAGACAATTTGTGTAAATACAATGATCAGCTTGACTCTGTACAAACTCATTCTTGACCAGAAAATCATGTAGCATCATGTTTCAGTTCCGACCGGATTGTTTAAGACCATAGATGGATTTATTTAACTTGCAGACAAGCTGAACATTACCCTCCGATTTAACCTCAAAACCTTCGGGTTGGTCCATGTATATTTCACAGTCGATAGATGCATGCAAGTATGCAGCTTTAACGTCCATTTGGTCTAGTGTGAGGTCGTGCTGTGCGGCTAGCTGCATTAGTACTCGTAGTGAACATTTCAGAATAGTCAAGTCCTTCTACCTGACTATATCCCTTCGCCACATACCGGGCTTTGTATGTCTCATTCCCTTTTTCATCCTCTTTAAGAGCATACACCCACCTTCCCCCCACTGTCTGTCTACCCTCTGGTAATGGTACAAGTGAGAAGGTGTGGTTTTCTTTAAATGAGATCATTTCCTCTTTCATTGCCCTCTTCCACTTTTCTGATGTTGGGGATGTCATAGCCTCCTTATAAGTCTGTGGAAGCCCAACTGTAGCTCTGTAACAGTAGTCTACGGTTAACTCACTGTCCTGTACTGCACATTCATAATCCTGCAGGTATTTTGGTTTCATTCTGACCCTGCCTGTTGTATGTGGTGTCTGTGTTTCAGTCTGGTCAGCATCACTGTCTGAATCGGAGTTCTTCTGATCTGCTTGTTCATACAATGGCTGACTAGTTTGACATGGTGTGATTACCCATTCTACGTAGTGGTCCTCTGGTTGACTCGAGTCGGTCTGTGTGTGGCTTTCAGTCACGCTCTTTGTAATGAAGTGCACGAGTCTGTGCTTCTGCACTTTCCTTATCTCTGGAAAATAAACCATATGAGCAGGTGAGTACCAAATCAAAACCAACAAAGATTCCCCTTTTTGATTTTGGATCAAGCTTTTTCTTATTTTGTTCATACACCATGCACTCTGACCCAAACTTTCTCATTTTTGTTAAATCTGGCCTCTTTCCAGTGAAAAGATAAAAGGGGGTTTCCCCTGTCCTCTTGCAGTAACATCTGTTCCTTATGACAGTGGCAGCTCTGGCTGCATAAGGCCATAGTTCTTTAGGTAAACCTGACTCAATAAGCATGCAGCGCACCATTTCAAATAGTGTGCGCCAGTTCCTCTCTGCTGTCCCATTTTGATGGGGGGAGTAAGGTGCTGTTCTCTCATGTTTTATAGCATTATCCCTCAATAATGACTGATACTCTTCTGACACAAACTCCGTCCAATTGTCTGACCTTAGATGTTTTACTTTACCATAAGGGACTGTGTCTGCCAAAAACTGCTTAGTTGCCTCAACAGCTTTGTTCTTGTTTCTGAGGAAATACACATAAACAGCAGCAGAAAAATCATCTGTGAAAGTGATTGCATATTTGTATCCCTCTAATGACTCTGGGGCAATAGACCCACCCAGGTCAGTGTGTACCAGTTCTAAGGGTTCTTTAGCTCTTTCATCACTTTGCTTATTTCTGCTTTGACAAAATTTACCTTGTAGACAAATTTCACATTGCTCAGGTTTGACTGTTTTGTTTTTGATTTTCATACCATTTACAACATTTTCAAGTTTCACAAGATCATCGTATTTGCAATGACCCATTATCTCATGCCAAGTTTTTAGATCAAAGTAACATTGCAAATGTCCTCACCATTTACATCATCTTCTGTTGCCACATCTAGATAATACAGTCTGTCTTTTACCTTCATTTGACATGTTGTACCGTCAGGAAGAAACATTTTGTTGTTGTTTCTCTCGAAGTTGAACCTCACTCCCTTTGAAGTTGCAGCATCCACCGACAAGATGTTCTGTGGGCTAGGGCGTAATTTTGGGTAGGGACGCTAGGGTCACGTCCCTACCAATACTCAGCCCCCTACTGTGTAATCACGACCAATAAAACCGCTGTCCTCCATTATTATGGCACATAAAGGGTTAAATGTATGCCACTGCTCGAAGCCCCCCTCTTTAACGTAGATATCCTTGTCTGATTAGCTACCCGTTTCTCGCTAACTTGGTTGGCTATCCCAGTTGTCACTCCAAGCAGCACACTTCCCACAGTGGCCGGACCGCCCATCGACCCCCGTCCACCCCGCCCCTATCTCTCTCTTGAGCTAGACTTCGGTGATATTTGGTAATGGATGACCCCCCCCCCCCAAGAAACGAGATATTCGTTCATTCTTCACAGTCAGGAATGTAAGTGCAGGGTCTCTGTCAAGCTTTAAAAACTAAGCAAAATCCCTTTCATGAATGGAAACCCTTCTTAAAAGCATTAGACTTCTTCTGCTCTTTAGGCACTAGGCAGGTTTTAGCAACGTGGCAGGACGCATCGTTAGAGCTAAACTACTGCACAGTTGCAGAGAACTTATTAAAAGACTGCATGGGTGGACACAATAACAGACAGACAAACGGGAATCGATTCATTCATGAATGTCACAACACTAGCAGACAGGGTCATTGCAATACTTCGTGTTAAATATCCATCCTCGATAAATTCAATTTAAATGTATAGCTGGAGCAATGTTGGGTTAGTTGCTTTGCTCAAGGTTACTCCAGTCATGGACGGAGGTGTAAAGAGAGGTAAGTGTTGTGTGGGCTGCCAGAAGAGGAGGTACTGCTGGCCCACCACCAGAGGGCGCCCTGCCTGAAGTGCGGGCTTCAGGCACTAGAGTGTGCTGCCGCCTCACAGGAACAGCCGAGGTGACAGCTGTCACTCATCAACTGTGACAGCTGTCACCGATCATCTGCACTTCATCCCGGATAAAAGCAGGATGACACCTCCACCACGTCGCCGAGATATCGTTCTTCTAAGGAGGCAATATTCTCTGCCGTACTAAAGGAATTATAACTTACGTGTGCTCTGTTAGCAGCCGTTGTCCTGTGGAGCCTTGTCAGCTGATTGGTGGTTTGTGAGAGTGCCGATGTCTTTGCCTCTCACTCTTTCCAGATAAGTGCTTAAACAGGAGCTGCACGAGTGTGTGATTTGAGGTGGAGGTGGAATTCCCACCGTTGTTGTTACTGGGTGTACACACACCCACGCTTGACTGTCTTTGCTCTTCACCAGCAGTACCAGATCCGACACGCGGAGACGGTGGCCACCTGGGGGACTCGGGACCTGGCGGCTCCAGTATCCTTCGGGTTCGGTGGCGGAGGAAATCGTGTGGTTCCGGTTCTTCTCTAGACGGACGTCTCCTATCGTCGAGCCTGCCCACACGACACCTTTATCCATTGACTTTGTATCATTCTATAATCTGCTGTGTATGGTTGTGGCATTCACAACAGTAAAGTGTTCAAATTTGACTCCTTCTATTGTCCGTTCATTTGTGCCCCCTGTTGTGGGTCCGTGTCACTACACTTTCACAACAGTAAGGTTGGGATTTGAGCCTGCAACCCTGTGATTGAAAGACCAACTCCCTAACCATTAGGATGGCTTGTTAACCTATAACATCTGCATGACATGAACTTATGATTGGTAATGCAAAAAACATTCTTTGTCTTGGAGCACTTTTGTGTCCCCACCAATATCAAAATCAAAGTTACTCCCTTGTCTGTGGGTACCCCGGAATCAGGAGAGTGTCTGTGAGTTTGACATTGAACACTTTTCCATCGCAGTCGGTCAGCTTAATCTGTGCCACGCCTTTCTTCAGGACACTCCCGGTGATCCCCGTCCCATCAGCGAGCTGCATCACGTGTTTCTTGGGCTGGAATGTCTCGTCGAATCTGATGAAGGCTTTTTCATCAGTCATGATGTGAGTAGAGGCTCCACTGTCCACTAGTAGACCTTGTTGTAGTGTGCTGTGGGGCTTCCATTCCCTCACGTGGAGCACAAATGTCTCGTCTTCTTCCTTCACAGCCTTACATTTATTCTTCCCAGGAGAAAAGTTTTGTCCAGTGTCTGTAATGGTGGCTGCCTTATTATTCTTCTCCGCTGATTTTTATCTTTGTTTCTGCAGTCTTGTGCTTTATGTCCAACTTTCTCACAAATAAAGCATTCTCCGTTGAAATACAACCCCTGGCAAAAATTATGGAATCACCGGCCTCAGAGGATGTTCATTCAGTTGTTTAATTTTGTAGAAAAAAAGCAGATCACAGACATGACACAAAACTAAAGTCATTTCAAATGGCAACTTTCTGGCTATAAGAAACACTATAAGAAATCAGGAAAAAAAATTGTGGCAGTCAGTAACGGTTACTTTTTTAGACCAAGCAGAGGGAAAAAATATGGAATCACTCAATTCTGAGGAAAAAATTATGGAATCACCCTGTAAATTTTGGGTCACCCTGTTGATTCTTCAGCAGCGGGTCTCTCACGAGCACCTGAACCTTCTTCTCGTTCAGTCTGTGAAGTTGACATCTTTTCAGATGTATCACTTAAACCACAAGTACATGAAGCATGACGAGAAGCATATTACTTTTGGTGTTGGTAACCACACTGCCCTGCACCGGACTAGTCTCTCGTGTGCAGGGAGGCTCCGCCTTTATTTAATCACTCTGCGAAACAGCATGTAACCTTACGCACAATAAAATAGTGCAGACATAACTCATTAATTTTAACACATTTTGTAGCATTCATTGTTCTCAACAAAATGTTCAAAATTTCTGGCACGCATAAATTTTGCGCCACTTGCGTGAACTCGTCATGAACATTGCGCAAGCTATTTAAAAACACGGTGTGTCACCACGTGTCATTCCTTGCAGCACATCTGAAGCTGAAATTACAGTGGCTTGCAAAAGTATTCAGCCCCTTGATATTTCACGCATTTTAATTTGTTTATGTCATTTCATATCCAAAAAGTAAATCAGGATTCTCAATATAAAAAAAATCTAAAATTATCTTCCTTAGACTCAAACTGAAAGTAAATCTCTACAACTTGATAGAAATTAATTAAAAATATAAAAGCCAAGATGATAGGTTGCATAAGTAATCAGCCCCTTTGGTATAATACCTGTAAATAATCAGTTTAATTGCCACTTTTCTTGCGACAAGTCAGGGGATGGATACATGAACATTTCCAAGTCACTGAATATGTCTTGAACTTTATTTACATCAGTTAAGAAATACAAAGAGTTTGGCACTCTGTGGTAAATCTATGCGAAGTAGACAGTTCTCAAAAACTGAGTTTGGCACTCTGTGGTAAATCTATGCGAAGTAGACAGTTCTCAAAAACTGAGTGACTGTGCAAGAAGAAGAATGAGGAAAGCCACCAAGACACCCAGACAACCCAGAAAAACCTACAGGCTTCTGTGGCTTTGATTGGAGAAATTGTGCATGTTTTGCATTTGTATCACCAGTTATACAGCTTCACAATGAAGTGGTACAGAGGAGGATTTTATTAAAAAGAAGACCTGAAACTTTAGCTACAATTTGTCAGAAGGTAAGGTAGTGTTCAGAATAATAGTAGTGCTATGTGACAAAAAAGATTAATCCAGGTGTATATTTCTTATTGTTACATGGGAAATAAGGTACCAGTAGATTCAGTAGATTCTCACAAATCCAACAAGACCAAGCATTCATGATATGCACACTCTTAAGGCTATGAAATTGGGCTATTAGTAAAAAAAAGTAGAAAAGGGGGTGTTCACAATAATAGCAGTGTGGCATTCAGTCAGTGAGTTCGTGAATTTTGTGGAACAAACAGGTGTGAATCAGGTGTCCCCTATTTAAGGATGAAGCCAGCACCTGTTGAACATGCTTTTCTCTTTGAAAGCCTGAGGAAAATGGGACGTTCAACACATTGTTCAGAAGAACAGCATAGTTTGATTAAAAACGTATACGCAGGTGCAAAAAATTATAGGCTGTTCATCTACAATGATCTCCAATGCTTTAAAATGGCCAAAAAAAAAAAAAAAAAACAGAGACGCGTGGAAGAAAACGGAAAACAACCATCAAAATGGATAGAAGAATAACCAGAATGGCAAAGGCTCACCCATTGATCAGCTCCAGGATGATCAAAGACAGTCTGGAGTTACCTGTAAGTGCTGTGACAGTTAGAAGACGCTTGTGTGAAGCTAATTTATTTGTAAGAATCCCCTGCAAAGTCCCTCTGTTAAATAAAAGACATGTGCAGAAGAGGTTACAATTTGCCAAAGAACACATCAACTGGCCTAAAGAGAAATGGAGGAATATTTTGTGGACTGATGAGAGTAAAATTGTTCTTTTTGGGTCCAAGGGCCGCAGACAGTTTGTGAGACGACCCCCAAACTGAATTCAAACCAGCGTTCACAGTGAAGACAGTGAAGCATGGTGGTGCAAGCATCATGATATGGGCATGTTTCTCCTACTATGGTGTTGGACCTATCATGGATCAGTTTGGATATGTCAAAATACTTGAAGACTCATGTTGCCTTATGCTGAAGAGGACATGCCCTTGAAATGGGTGTTTCAACAAGACAATGACCCCAAGCACACTAGTAAATGAGCAAAATCTTGGTTCCAAACCAACAAAATTAATGCCTCGCAGATGTGAAGAAATCATGAAAAACTGTGGTTATACAACTAAATACTAGTTTAGTGATTTACAGGATTGCTTTAAAAAAAAAACAGTTTGATCATAATAGTTTTGAGTTTGTAGCGTCAACAGCAGATGCTACTATTATTGTGAACACCCCCTTTTCTACTTTTTTTTTACTAATAGCCCAATTTCATAGCCTTAAGAGTGTGTATATCATGAATGCTTGGTCTTGTTGGATTTGTGAGAATCTACTGAATCCACTGGTACCTTGTTTCCCATGTAACAATAAGAAATATACTCAAAACCTGGATTAATCTTTTTAGTCACATAGCACTACTATTATTCTGAACACTACTGTACATCTGAGATGCAAGCCTAGATTTAATGTTTTGGTGAAAGTAAACTCTCCTCTGTACCACTTCATCATGAAGCTGTATAGCTGGAGATACAAAATGCAAAACATGCACTATGCACAATTTGTCCAATCACAGCCACAGAAGCCTAACACTTCTTCTGAAGAGATGTTACATCTATAATAAACATAACCTTACAGATACTTTGTCCAACTCATGAGAAGGAATGAAAATGTAACCGTTTTACCAATCAATTTTAATATACTGTGGGAGCGATGACAGAATGATTTCAGCAGCCAACTTCTGTGCGCAAATGTGTCATCGGCTACAAAATGATTGTATGTAGCGTGGGGTCAAGCGAGACAAAGCAGGCACATTGGCATGAAGCGGCTCAAATTCATGCAAGTGTCAAGGTGGCTTTAGACTGCCTAGGACCTGCCATTCTCTGCACATATTTAAATGTGTTTTCAATGTGTTCCTTACATCCTTTTTTGCTTAACCTGCAGCTCAGTGAAAGCTATGGCCCTGTGATGACTGTGTATCTGGGCCCTCAGAGAGTGGTGGTTCTTTTGGGCTACGATACCGTGAAGGAGGCCCTGGTGGACCATGGAGATGATTTTTCTGGAAGGGCACCAATTCCTTTCATTGTCAGACTGACCAGCGGCTATGGTAAGGGCTCAATCACACCAAAAACAGTGTTTGGAGATTGCATCATGACCCACATTTACTCGACCTTGTCCAATCACCTTGCTGTCACATTGCAACCTTGAATTCCCAAAATGGGCATGTCAAAGATGGTGACCAATCTGCAGCCATAAGATGGAGTTTGACGAGTTTGTCAAGTCAGCAGTTACATGCAAACTGTGTGAAATAATATGACGAATGACTGGAACAAATGGGGCAATCGTGCAAACCTTTGCTGTCTGTTGCAAATCTGTTGCCATGTACACGCAACCATGGGTTTGAGGGTATTTATTTTTAGAGCCTGACCGATATATCGGCTGGCCAATATTATCGGCCGATATAAGCCCTTTTCAAATTACTCACTATCGGCCGAAATTTTGCCGATAGAACGCCGATAATTTCTCATAAACAGAACAGTTACTGAAATAATGTTTGTGTCGGCAATGTAAAATGTCCTTGCACCGTTTGTCCAGTAGATGGAGCTCTGACTCCATTCAACTGAGAGCTGCTTACAGCCCTGCTTAAATGTGTTCATCACTGGCCCCGTAGTTTGCCGTCACACTGCACTGATCGGCTGACAAAAGCATACAAGTAAGTTTATAAGGATCTATATCCTTATCCTGAACCTATATCTAAGTTGCAGCAATAAGAGGTACAAGATCAGATGTATTTCACAACTCTTTTTAAGGATATGTATTTTCTAATTTCACAAAGGTTTATTTCTTGATTGCATTTTTTGAACTTGAAAATTCTTCTCTCTTATAAAGTTAATCAATATGAGGACAAAGCTTCAGCTTTTAGCTCATACCTTTTTTGTTAAGGGTCCAAAAAAGAACATTTTATTCATTTAAAAAAATAATAATAATATCGGCTGATTTATTGGCTATCGGTTTATGAGCCGATTTATCAATTATCTGCATTTTTTCATCCAAATATCGTTATCGGCATCGGCCTCAAAAAATCCATATCGGTCGGGCTCTATTTATTTTGGCTGATTCTCAGTCTCGATGCCACTCTCCTTGTGGGTGTTGAGGTAACAGAGCCACATCATGTTGACCAGAGCACTTTGTTTTTTTAGTCAAAATCATGACAATGTCAAAGTTAAGACAAACATAAAGACACCTTTAAAACTCACCATCTATCCTTGGTGCAGAGGGTTTTGTGTGTGTGTGTGTGTGTGTCATATATTAACAGCTTATCACACTTCACCAACCACACGGCAGTCATAACATCTCCATTTAGTGAAATCATCATGTCCCGCTGTGATTAGGATGATCATGTGCCTGGCTGAGAGGATAAATCTGCACCTGTATAACATCAAGCAAGAAGGCCTCCGAAGGCTTTGTGCTGGTGCCATTTTGACATGATAACAGCATCGATTATATGTATATTAACTGGACAAACCCTGTGTAACGTCACCCAGAGGTCTACTGAATAACAGTTATGAAGCTCAAATATTATGGTTGACTAAGAAATTTTGAGCCTGGCCCAGAAAAAGTAGGGCGTGGTTCTCCATGGTTTGCATTCTGAGGGACCAAAAGTTGAATGTATGAATTTTTGACTCACTGGCTGCAATGTCGCAGACGCAATATTTCAGTGAAGCGAGTAGGGGCTGTGTCAGGTTGGTAAAATGGACAAAGCTGGTGGGTGTGCTGTGATTCAGTATCCCACAAAAAAGGGATGGTCTCTGAAGGAGATCCATGAGGACATGGTAATGACATTAGGGGAGGATGCCCCGTCTTACGCTACAGTTAAACGCCGGTCAGCCGAATTCAAGAGGACAAGCATGGAAGTTGAAGCAAGATAAGGAAGACCAGAACTGCCACCTGATATAGTCCTCGCTGACAGAAGAGTACGTGAGCGTCACATAACCAGTGCTGTCAGCATTTCTGAGAAGAGAGTTCGTTCGGTTCTGATGGAAGAACTGGGAATGATGAAACTTTCAGCATGGTGGATCCCAAGGCTTCTCACAGCCGATCAGAAATGCACAAGGTTCTAGATGTCCAGGTAGAATCTTCAGCTTTTTGAGGCAGATCCAGATAACTTCATGTGATGATGTGTGACCATGGGAGAGACCTGGGTCCATCACTTCAAACCAGAGTCCAGTCAAAGCAATGGAAACACGTGGGTTCTCCTTGCTGAAGACAGCAAAAGCTGTATCATCTGCTGGAAAGGTCATGGACTCTGTCTTCTGGGATGCTGAGGGCATCATAATGGTGGGCTATCTCTAGAATGGACAGTGTTGGGGTTCAGTTGAGTTGTTTTTGGTGTTCTTTTTATGTGATTGCTCTCCCTGTGTCCTTTTATGTCTCTGGTCACCTGTCCTGTCCTGCCCCCCTGTTGTCTGTGGATGCATGTGTGAGTGTGTCGCCTGTCTGTCATGTGCAAGTGTGTGTCTGACCCATGGTGTGCTTGTGTGTGTAGGTGAGCATGCCGATTTCTCCCAGTCCCTGGGTGTGTGTTCTTGGTGTGTCTGCGAGTTTGTGGTGTGATTCCTACCTGTCTCATCTCCCATCACTCCACAGCCTACACTGTTCCATCGTCGTACCGGATTTCTATTACTGTATAGAGATCTGGGGCAATAACTACATGAGTTTGATAAACTCACTAACTGTTCTTCAAAAAAGAACAATATGGGTCATTCATGTCACTATCAAGACCAGACTCACTCACTCTTCTTAAAGTCAAAACCATTAAAATGAACAGACATAGTAAAATTCTAAACAGCACAAATCTTGTACAAAGCAAAAAAATAACCTTTTACCAAAAACATACAGAAATTGTTCAGGGATGGAGAGGAGGGATATCAATTAAGAGGGAAAAACAGCTTTAAAATTAAAATGAACTTAAATTAAAATTAACTTTAAAACACAATTAGTGTCCTCAGTTCCCAAACGCTTATTGAGTGTTGTTAGAAGGAAAGGTGATGTAACACAGTGATAAACACCACTGTCCCAGCTTTTTTGAAATGTGTTGCAGGCATCCATTTCAAAATGAGCAAATATTTGCGCAAAAGCAACAAAGTTTATCAGTTTGAACATTAAATATCTTGTCTTTGTGGTGTATTCAATTGAATATAGGTTGAAGAGGATTTGCAAATCATAGTATTGTTTTTATTTACATTTTACACAACGTCCCAACTTCATTGGAAATGGGATTGTAAATATGTTTATTTTTACTTTAATGTTGGGCAATTTAACATGAGCTTCTATGAGGAGTAGCTCACTTTTGGAGCAAGCCTCAAGAGGCCATTCAACAAACTGCAAAGTTTATCATTTCCACATGAGCTTCATTTTTTCAGTCACGGGGTTGGGGCTTGGATAAGAGTCACACTGTAAGACATGCACTCAGTTGTTGGATGTTTGCTCAAACACAAAACGATTTTCAATCTAATGTGCTGAATTTAAATTTGCTGTGTTTTCTTTTGTTTGGGTTGACCACAGGTTATCTTAACTTTAACCACCACCTATTTATCTCTAAAGGTTTGGCCATCAGCAACGGAGAACGCTGGCGGCAGCTGCGACGTTTCACCCTGATGACACTGAGAGACTTTGGGATGGGGCGTAAGGGGATGGAAGAGTGGATCCAGGAGGAGAGCAAACATCTTGTACCTCGCATGGAAACTACCAAAGGTTTGCATCGAACTTTATTGATACATCTGTTTATTCCCTGTTATTAGCAAGGAAAGCAAATGATTAACAGAATCAGTCAGCAAGTCAGGAAATGTGTCTGCAAACTTTCTGTCGTCAGTCAATAACACTGCGACATATTCAGCTCTGAAATTTTGGGTTCTAATAGATACAGGTGAGGACCAGTGAACCTCATACTTTGGGCCATGATGACACCTTGTCACATGCAACATATAATAAAGGCTGATAGGCCTATCAGCCTGTTTATGAAGTCTAACGGTAGTTACTAATCTCAGGGTTCTGCTGGCTGCTATATTCACTGTTGCTTGGATGATACATGACAATGATCCCAAAAACAAGGAAACCTGCAACAAAACCCAAATTGTTGATTCAAAATATTATTTTTCTTTGCAGTAAAACATCACGGCTTCATCACAGGTGATCAACAACACTGTTTAATGGTGACTAGTACCTTTTGTCAAAGGTTGACTACCTGAGAGAATCAGATAATATCTTTACTAGAATAGCCAAGTGGCCTCTGTGCATGTGTGTGTGTGTGTGTGTGTGGCTTTGTTCACACAAAAAACAGAGTTGGTATTTGCCATTTGGCATGCTTATGTATTTTGGGTCAAGGATGAATGCGGCAAAAAGTGAAAATTGATAAGACTAATATTTTTGGAGAAGTTAGCAGTTTTAGTTAACCAATAAATAATGGATGTTGTGCTGCAATGCACCATGGGAGTTTGGGCTTTTAGATGCCGTTATTGTGGTTAATGTTATTTCAACAGTGTTGTTGGTGTTATTAATTTATTGTGATTTTGTAGTTCACTTGTTTTAGTCACTTCAGTTAAGTTATGTTGCCGTTACCATGAGTGAGTTCAGTCTCATGTTGCTGACACCATGAGTGAAACGTGTATTGTGTTTGATCTCCACCCTGTTTGTGTCTAAAATGAGAAGTTCCTACATAAACAGCTGCGTGCCAGCCACCCACCCACAAAAAGTGTGCAGCTGACATTTGCTGTCACGGATGAATGCTACTCAAACGGGATGCTGACATGTCAGTGTTAGTTTTGTTGAAGCTACAAATATTTGCTAACGTTGCTAATTACATTTTGGACTCACACGCCTTTCCAGGAGGGGGCAATAAATCATCTGTATATTAAAAGCGTGAGTGTGTGATTTTATTTAAGTTCAAAGTAAGTGCATATAATTTTAAATATATTAAAAATACATGGACGACACAAGAAAGTGAAAACACTTATTTCCATTGTGGTGACTGCAATATCAAATGACAAAATAGAAGTGATAACAAAATAAAATAATAGTCATAACATTGTGTATATGAAAATAACAACCTTAACCATTTATAAATATATTAAGACAGTAAATTAACATTAAAAATGACAAAATTAAAAGCGAAAATGAAAGGGTTGAGATCCTCTTCTAAAAATTGTTGAGGTCTAAGATTCTGAAAACATTCTAGACTGACACGCCATTCCAACTCACAGCTTAATGTATTACCACCCTTGAAAAATGTCAGCTACCTATTTTATAAACACCACCCAATCTAGAACCAGAGGATCCCCACGGGCAACATGCTAGTTTCTAATATAATTTCAACAAATAATACTGACTGTGATCATTTTATTGCAGTTTTTAAAATAGTAAAGAACCCAAAAAAGAATTACCATCAACATATTAGATAGGGCGAACGCCAGAAAAATTTGATAGTTCTCACGACCAAACTTTTATTATTATTTAGGATTATTTTCCCTGAAGAATCCATTTCCTCTTGGTGCATTTTTGCATTGTGCTTATGTAATGAAATAATAATCCTATTTGAATAAATAAGCAAAATTATTGATATAATATTGATCATTTAGCGGTAGGTAGACAGAGTAATGTCTCACTCACTCATCTTCAACTGGTTATTCGGGACCAGGTCGTGGGGGTAACAGCTCTGGCAGGGGGCCCCAAACTTCTCTTTCCCAGGTCACTTTAGCCACTTCTGTTTGGCGGATACCCAGGCATTCCCAAGTCAATTCCAGAGATATAATCTCTCCACAGTCCTGGGTCTTCCCTGGAGTCTCCTCCCAGTTGGACGTGCCATGAACACCTCCCTAGGGATGCGCCCAGGGGCATCCTTGCCAGATGCCAGAACCACCTCAGCTGGCTCCTTTCAACATAAAGGAGCAGCGGCTCTACTCTGAGCTCCTCATGGATGGCCAAGCTTCCCGCCTTATCTCTAAGGGACACACAAGCCACCCTCCTGAGGAAACCTATTTCGGCCACTTGTACCCGTGATCTAGTTCTTTCATTGATGACCCAACCCTTATGACCATAGGTGACAGTCTGAATGAAGACTGACCAGTACAACCCCTGGCAAAAATTATGGAATCACCGGCCTCGGAGGATGTTCATTCAGTTGTTTAGTTTTGTAGAAAAAAAGCAGATCACAGACATGACACAAAACTAAAGTCATTTCAAATGGCAACTTTCTGGCTTTAAGAAACACTATAAGAAATCAAGAAAAAAAGATTGTGGCAGTCAGTAACGGTTACTTTTTTAGACCAAGCAGAGGAAAAAAATATGGAATCACCCTGTAAATTTTCATCCCCAAAACTAACACCTGCATCATATCAGATCTGCTCATTAGTCTGCATCTAAAAAGGAGTGATCACACCTTGGAGAGCTGTTGCACCAAGTGGACTGACATGAATCATGGCTCCAACACGAGAGATGTCAATTGAAACAAAGGAAAGGATTATCAAACTCTTAAAAGAGAGTAAATCATCACGCAATGTTGCAAAAGATGTTGGTTGTTCACAGTCAGCTGTGTGTAAACTCTGGACCAAATACAAACAACATGGGAAGGTTGTTAAAGGCAAACATACTGGTAGACCAAGGAAGACATCAAAGCGTCAAGACAGAAAACTTAAAGCAATATGTCTCAAAAATCGAAAAATGCACAACAAAACAAATGAGGAACGAATGGGAGGAAACTGGAGTCAACGTCTGTGACCGAACTGTAAGAAACCGCCTAAAGGAAATGGGATTTACATACAGAAAAGCTAAACAAAAGCCATCATTAACACCTAAACAGAAAAAAAACAAGGTTACAATGGGCTAAGGAAAAGCAATCGTGCACTGTGGATGACTGGATGAAAGTCATATTCAGTGATGAATCTCGAATCTGCATTGGGCAAGGTGATGATGCTGGAACTTTTGTTTGGTGCCATTCCAATGAGATTTATAAAGATGACTGCCTGAAGAGAACATGTAAATTTCCACAGTCATTGATGATATGGGGCTGCATGTCAGGTAAAAGCACTGGGGAGATGGCTGTCATTACATCATCAATAAATGCACAAGTTTACATTGATATTTTGGACAATTGAAAGGATGTTTGGGGATGATTAAATCATTTTTCAAGATGATAATGCATCTTGCCATAGAGCAAAAACTGTGAAAACATTCCTTGCAAAAAGACACATAGGGTCAATGTCATGGCATAAGGTCAATGTCAACGAGCAGATCTGATTTAATGCAGGTGTTAGTTTGGGGGATGAAAATTTACAGGGTGATTCCATAATTTATTCCTCAGAATTGAGTGATTCCATATTTTTTTCCTCTGCTTGGTCTAAAAAAGTAACCGTTACTGACTGTCACAATCTTTTTTTCTTGATTTCTTATAGTGTTTCTTAAAGCCAGAAAGTTGCCATTTGAAATGACTTTAGTTTTGTGTCATGTCTGTGATCTGCTTTTTTTCTACAAAATTAAACAACTGAATGAACATCATCCGAGGCCGGTGATTCCATAATTTTTGCCAGGGGTTGTAGATCAAGAGCTTCGCCTTTTGGCTCAGCTCCTTTGTCGTCACAACAGTATGGTAGAGCAAATGCAACACTGTTCCTGCTCTGCCGAGTTTTCGGCCAGTCTCACGCACCATTGTCCCCTAACTCATGAACAAGACCCCAAGGTACTTGAACTCCTTCACTTGGGGCAAGACCACATTCCGTACCTGGAGTAGGCAATCCACTGGTTTCCTGCTGACAACCGTGGCCTCAGATTTAGAGGTGCTGATCCTCATCCCAGCCACTTCACACTTGGTTGCGAACTGATCCAGTGAGTGTTGGAGGTCACGGGCCGATGAAGTCAACAGGGTCACATCATCTTCAAATAACAGTGACGAGACCCTCCTCCCCGACTACATCAGTTTGCCACTCCTTAGGCACTGTCCCAGACCTCAATGCAATGTTGACGTCTCATCCAAGACAGTCCCTCCACATCCAGAGCCTTCAGCATTTCTGGACAGATCTCATCAACACCCAGGGCTTTGCCACTGCGGAGTTCTTTGACTATCTCAGTGACTTCCACCAGGGAAATTGATGATGATCCTCCATCAGCTTCCAGCTCTGCCCCTACGCTCCGGTCTGCTGCAGGAGTTCCGTAAAGTGTTCCTTCCAGCGCCTGATTACCTCCTCAGTTGAAGTCAACAGAGTTCCATCCTTACTCTAGACAGCTTGGATGGTTCCCCATTTTACACGGTAAATTCGATAAATTAGGCAAATTGTTGAGTTTGTTGTTAATGTATATGTTCCATAATAACAAGGCCCTGTCACACCATAACGATTTAGCCAGCACATGCCAATCGTATTAAAAAAATGCTGGCATAAGTCTAATAACTTAAGGATAAGTTTTTTTATAAGTTAAGAGCACACTGAAACACACTGAAGCTCACTGATATAAGTCATAATACGCTGAGCTCCTCAAAACATTTTGGGCATGCTGAAAATTTTCAACGCATGCCAGTGTGTGACTCATACATCCCACACATGTGGGACATAAATTGTAGGTAAGTTATGTGATTGTTGGCACACGTTTCTTGTAATTTACTCATAAGTCTAAATACGTCCATTAATGCTGGCCAATGATTGGCTGAATCCTGCAGTCCTCATGCGGACAGACTGTTTCATTCACACGGAAAAAATATAAAGTCTGAACTGTTTGCTTCAGTCCAATTCACCATCACAAATGGACATGAATCCACATAAAGCTCCCGATTTTAGGAAATGACGTCTGAAAATACTTTAGTTCTTGTTGTAGCTGGAAACATAGTGTTTGGTAGTTTTTCTGCTGCAGGTGCATTTCTCAGAGGATGCGCTCTGGTCACACAGAAGCGCTGTGATGATTTAAACTTTTAAAGCGCCAGTCAACTTGATCAATCAGGGGTGAGCAAATAAAGCGCTGTAACTCTTTTAAACTCTTTTTAACTTTTAAAGTGCTGTTGCTGCGGTGTGGTCATCAAACTACCTGATCGATCAATCAGGGTGATCACACCTGATTAATGCGCTGTAACTCTTTAAAGCGTCATTGCTGTCGGTGTGATCATCAGATGATGATCGATCACGTGTGGTCATGCTTGATTAATGTGCTCTTTAAACATTTAAAGCGCCGTGGCTTTCGGTGATCAGCACACAGACAGATCACACAGCACTTCATTCATTCACGGCAGCGTTTACCACAGCCAGCCCATTCATCAGCATTCTGTACACAATGAAAATGGTCCACCAAGATTAAAAAATGAAAATAAAAAAAAAATATGTTAAATTACTCTGTTTCTGACCTGCACCACAGCATGCAGTACCGACCTGAACCATTGGGTGGAAACATTGCTGTCGGCATACGCTGGTTAATCATCAAGGTGTGACAACTGCATTAATTTATTAGATGTACACCAGCCTGTGCCAGTGTTTTTAATACGGTTGGCAGTGGTGTCAAAAGTACACACATTTGTTACTTAAGTAGAAGTATAGATACTGCAGTTTAAAAACGCTCTGGTAAAAGTTGAAGTATCAACTTGACCTCTTTGCTCAAGTAAAAGTGAAAAAGTATGTGCTCCAAAACCTACTTAAAGTATAAAGTAACCTTTAAAAAAAAAAAAAAAAGGTAGATGCCACTATATGAATTGAAAGCTTAATTTAAAAACTGATTCGTTCTACATGTGGCCCAAGACCCCAAACCCAAAATTACTCCCCAACACCACCTGCACGAAAAAGTTTCAATTCTAGAAGCTCTGAAATACAATCTGGGACTATTCCAGACAATAAACTGCAGTGAGTGCAGCATCCATTTAGTAAGAAAAAAAAAAAAAAACTGTTGTGAAAGTGTAGTGACACGGACCCACAACAGGGGGCATAAATGAATGGACAATGAATGAGCCGAAAATATAACTCTTTACTGTTGTGAATGTGCACAACGAAACACAGACGATTACAGAATTTGTATGTAGTGAATCTACAAAGGTGACATGTGGGCAGGCTCGAGGATAGAAGACGTCCGTCCAGAGAGGAGCCGGAACCCACACGATTTCCACTGACAAGTGAACGCCCTTCACTTCGTCACCACTCCGTACTCCGACAGAACAACAACAGTGAGCAGACTCCTGAAACAATATCACAGAATAGAGAAAATAATGTGTGCACGGCACGATCACGGCTGAGGTATTACCTTCTTCGCTTGAAGATATCTCGGCAGCGAGGTGGAGATGTCATCCGGCTTTATGGAGTGATTGATAGATGACAGCTGTTGGAGATGATGGACAGCTGTCCTAAAGAGGCGGCAGCGCCCTCTGTGCCTGAAGCCCGCACTTCAGGCAGGGCGCCCTCTGGTGGAGGCCAGCAGTACCTCCTCTTCAGTGGCCCACACAACACCAACTTACTTTATTCAAATTCATTCCAGTAGTATTCTGCTCTTACTAGGATGCAGCAGTTTTCTAGTTTAGCAGATAGTGCTGGAGGAAATCACTGAAGAAATTAACACATTGAAAATATAGTTTGACCGAAACAAACTGTCATTAAATAAGACAGGGATGAAGTGGAGGTGTAAGAGTCACTAGGTGTTCACAGGAAACACTTATTTCTGTATGTATGTATTTATTTATTTATGTATGTTTATTGTTAGTTGCGTTTATATTTTCTGTTGTGTTTCTATTCAGGTTGTTTATGCCTCTTTCTCTAAAACTGTATAGAATAATCATTAGATTATTAATATATAAACAAAAATAAATTTAAGAAATATTACAATTTGAAAACAAATGCACCCGAACGTGATGACAGCTGCAACTGCTTCATGCTAACTTTTAACATTGAAAATGCCATAGACATGCTAACGCGTTAGCATCGCTCCCGTTTTTAAGTTATAAAATACATCTATCAACTGTTTCAGAAGACCATAACAGGTCGGTTTAACATAGAAAAGGTAAATAATACTCACAGAAGTATGCTCTTTAGGGTTTTAGTGGGGGAAAATTAAGCGAAAGAAAGAAAGAATAAACAAAGCAATAGGAAGCATTGCTTCAATCTGCGAACCACTGCTTCGATTGGTTCACGGTTCAAAGCAAAGCCGTGCTGTAGAAAAGTTGATTACAGGCGCACATGATGTGAAATATATATATATATATATATATATACATATATATATATATATACATACATATATATATATATACATATATATATATACATATATATATATACATATATATATATATATATATATATATACATATATATATATACATATATATATATATATATATATATACATATATATATATATACGAGGTCTGTGATAAAAGTAACGGACCTTATTATTTTTTTCAAAAACCATATGGATTTGAATCACGTGTGATTACATCAGACATGCTTGAACCCTCGTGGGCATGCAAGAGTTTTTTCACGCCTGTCGGTTACGTCATTCGCCTGTGGGCAGTCTTTGAGTGAGGAGTGGCCCACCCTCTCGTCGATTTTTTCATTGTTTAGGAATGGCTCAGAGACTGCTGCTTTGTTTGATCAAAATTTTTTCAAAATTGTAAGGCACAACTGAGTGGACACCATTCGATAAATTCAGCTGGTTTTCGGTAAAATTTTAACGGCTGATGAGAGATTTTGGTCTGGTAGTGTCGCCGTAAGGACGGCCCACGGCGCCTGACGGCGATCTGCGCTTTGAGGCGGCAGCGTCTCACCGTTTCAAGTTGAAAACTTCCACATTTCAGGCTCTGTTGAGCCAGGAAGTCGTCAGAGAACAGAGAACTTACAGAAGAAGTCGGCATGAGGAGTTTATTCGGACATTCCATTGTTAACGGACATTTTGTAATGAAAGAACGTGCGGGCAGAGTCGCATGTCGGGCCGGACCCGACCGTGGGGGGTCGCGACAGGAAAAACACCTCCGTTGGAAACATTAACGGGCAAGTTGGAACATGCCCAAGCTGTTAAACAATTTCTCAGTTACTCACTTGTTGAAAGCCATCAAAAGCCGCCTGAATTTTACAAATGGTTTTCAACACAGAGGTGTTTTTCCTGTCGCGGCGCACACAGATTCGCCGAGTCGTCACGGAAACGACTGGGCGAATTTGCGCGCACGTCTTTCATTACAAAATGTCCTTAAACAGTGGAATGTCCACATAAAGTCCTCATGCCGGCCTCTTCTGAATGTTCTCTATTCGCTCACGACGTCCTGGGTCAACAGAGCCTTAAATTAGAATGTTTTCAGGTCGAAACAAGGCGACGACGGCGCCTGGAAGCGCTGCGCGACGTCCCGCTCCGTGGGAAGTCCTTACAGCGACAGAAACACCCCATAATCTCTCATCAGCCCTTAAACTTTTCACCGAAAACCAGCTTAATTTCTCCAATAGTGTCCACTCGGATATTCCTCACAGGTCCAGAAAAATGTTGATAAAGCAACAGCGGCTATTCAGACAAAGAGATTCTGATGGGCGGGGTGGAGCACTCCTCACTCAAGGCCTGCCCACAGGGAAATGATGTCACCGACACGCGTGAAAAAACTCACGCATGCGCACGAGGGTTCAAGCATGTCTGACGTAAAAACATATGAATCAAATCCATTTATTTTTTGAAAAAAATAAAAAGGACCGCTTTTTTCATCACAGACCTCGTATATATATATATATATATATATAAACATTAAACTGAAGCCAAGAGTAACGAGGCTGTTTGTTTTAAAAATGTAAGGAATAGAAAGTACAGATACTTGTGTGAAAATGTAATGAGTAGAAGTCAGAAGTAGGCAGAAAAATAAGTAATGGAGTAAAGTATAGATACCTAAAAAGTGTACTTAAGTACAGTAACGAAGTATTTGTACTTCGTTACTTGACACCTCTGACGGTTGGCATATGCAGGCTAAATCGTCAAGCTGTGTCAGGGCCTTAACAAAGTCAATCGGCTTGCAAGAATCAATAAATAACACATAACAATGTGAAATATTCAAAAAATAATATATACTGTTTAAAATGTGCAAATATGCCATGTGCAACTGTCCAATAAAGTGCAAATGTAATTACCAGAGTGCTTTGTGCCATTAGCCATCTACAAAAAAATATTAAGTCCGTCACCAGTCATGAAATGCTCTTTTATGTCTACCTTGAGTCTAAAGGCCCCCTGACATGAGCATGTCTTTTATTTATGAACCCACTTGCTGCCTGTTCAATTTCATTAATCCTGTTCTTGATCTCCATACTCCAGAGAACTTCCATCCTTTTGACAGTAAAGCCTGTTTGAGAGGATCATCATTCTCTTTTTTTCTTCCAGTGTCAATGCTCATCAAAAATGGCACCCGTAACTTATACTCAACAAAAATATAAACGCAACACTTTTGGTTTTGCTCCCATTTTGTATGAGATGAACTCAAAGATCTAAAACTTTTTCCACATACACAATATCACCATTTCCCTCAAATATTGTTCACAAACCAGTCGAAATCTGTGATAGTAAGCACTTCTCCTTTGCTGAGATAATCCATCCCACCTCACAGGTGTGCCATATCAAGATGCTGATTAGACACCATGATTAGTGCACAGGTGTGCCTTAGACTGCCCACAATAAAAGGCCACTCTGAAAGGTGCAGTTTTGTTTTATTGGGGGGGGGGGGGGATACCAGTCAGTATCTGGTGTGACCACCATTTGCCTCATGCAGTGCAACACATCTCCTTCGCATTATCCGTGAAGAGAACACCTCTCCAACGTGCCAAACGCCAGCGAATGTGAGCATTTGCCCACTCAAGTCGGTTACGAGGACGAACTGGAGTGAGGTCGAGACCCCGATGAGGACGACGAGCATGCAGATGAGCTTCCCTGAGATGGTTTCTGACAGTTTGTGCAGAAATTCTTTGGTTATGCAAACCGATTGTTTCAGCAGCTGTCCGAGTGGCTGGTCTCAGACGATCTTGGAGGTGAACATGCTGGATGTGGAGGTCCTGGGCTGGTGTGGTTACACGTGGTCTGCGGTTGTGAGGCTGGTTGGATGTACTGCCAAATTCTCTGAAACGCCTTTGGAGACGGCTTATGGTAGAGACATGAACATTCAATACACGAGTAGCAGCTCTGGTTGACATTCCTGCTGTCAGCATGCCAACTGCACGCTCCCTCAAATCTTGCGACATCTGTGGCATTGTGCTGTGTGATAAAACTGCACCTTTCAGAGTGGCCTTTTATGGAACTGGAACTGGGGTTGTATGAGAAAAGTTACTAGCACGGACTCAGAACCACTTTATAGTTACTGAGTTATAGTGTTTGAAAAATCAACAAAGGCTGACACTATATATCATGATTTTTACTCTGCTTCAGCGTCATGGATCATCAATTCATGATATCTCACTTTAAACCAAATCATTTGCAGGAAACAAAAGTTAATTAGTTGACCAAATGGCAGGATTATGCATTTAGCTCATGCACTTGAATCAAAGGTTTTTTTTGTGTGTGGTGTTGTCAGGTTTTCTTTTTTTTTTTTTACTTTTTCGGTTTCTGAATTCTTTTCAGATAATTTTCACAGAACACTGGCACAATTTGTCATTGTTTTTTGGCACTTGGTTTCTGACTGATAACTGGAAGATAGACAAATGGGCATAATTGGAACCTCCATCCAATTTTGGTGGTGTAGGTAAATCTTTAACAGAAAAATGAGAGTGATTGAGGCACTTTTGATTGAGATATAATGCAAAATGTACACCAAATGGGCTTTTCAATGTTAAATTCAAATGTCCACAAAATCCACAATCTGGATCAGAAAAGGCTCAAACTTTGTCAGGCGTTCTTGAGTGCCAGTCTGCACCTCACTTTCGAATATGAGAGTGATTGGGGCATGTTTGATTAAGCTATAATGTAGATTATACATTAAATGGGGTTTTCAATGTTACATTTAAATGGCCACAAAATCTGTAATCTGGATCAGATCTTGATCAAACTTTGTCAATCGATAAAGGATACCATCCTACATTGTCAAATATGAAAGAAATGTAATCTTTTTTGACAGAGGTATGATTTTTTTTTAAAATTCATTCAATGTTAAAGATAGGGGTTTTTCCAATTTTCCAAGATTTTTCCTTACGACCTTGAAAACTGAAACATTTCTTGCCTATCAGGATATGAATCTTCAGTAAAAATAATCATAATTTTCAAATGAAGAATTCTGGGCTCCAGACTGTTCACAAACAATCAAACATAAACAAACAAACAAACAAAGAAACGGGTTGAAAACATAACCTCCTCCAGCTTTGCTGGCAGAGGTAAAAATGAAGATGCTATCTTAAAGGTCTTCAACTGAGACATGTAAATTTGCTTTCCGTTTATTAAAGAACAGTGAAAACCAGGAGCTTTTCCATAGTCCTGAATGAAAACAAGGTGTCAGATGTTTAATATTTTAAAATAAAATAGAACATCTTCCTGCTCAGTACTGAAATAGCAAGCACAACATGCCACACCTCATTTGATAGTCCTCTCAACCAAGCTACTGCTTGGCAAAAATTAGGATAAGGATTTTGTTTTTTCTGGCCTGCCAGCCACCATGGCACCCACACTTGGCTCAGGACAGTCCTGGTAAGGCACAGTGCACACACTTCATCCTCACATCCTGATATTTCAGAGTGATTCATTCCATGTTTGAACCCTGACATGCATGAGGCTGCTTTGAGGGGAGTACAAGGAAGCAGAGGGTGTCTCCTTTTTACATGCTCTGTTCATGTGAAAGAACTGCTTTTTTCCCAGATCGTGTGAACACACAAATGATCTCATTTCACTGGAACTCTGCATCAGGATGTATTCAGTTATTACTTTAAAGAAGTCACTGTGACAATAAATCAGCATTTCACACTATTATTTAAACTTTGCAATTAATCTACCCTTCATATGCATGCCGGTGATCCATTACGACACTACAGTTCACCATTAGCAAGCACACTACAACAGCAATCCTTCCAATTGCTCACATATAAAATGAAAGTTGAAGCAACAGTGGCCTGAGTGGCCATCTGGACCCTGTGATAAGCAACAAGGCTTCACAATATTGTAGACCTGCCTGTATTTTATTGTAGCAAATTAATACTAGTGGTTAATTTTACCTCAAATAAATCTTGGGACACCACATTTTGACTGAATGAGTTTATAACATTGTAATAACATCAATATTTCTAGGATCAGTCAAGAGGAAATATTAAGAGCCAAATTGTTTTAAGGATCAGGCGGGCTGTGATTCAGGCCGACTCGGATTTCAACGAAACATGGCTCAGAGATGGAACCTACCAAGAAATGAACTTTCCCAAAAAATTTTCAACCGGTGACCTTGCCAGGGGTCATCAAAGTTCAAGGCAAAAATACGCAAAAACTGATATTTCATTAAATTCCCATCTTTCAAGTGGTGTAACATTCAGCGCCATCAAGTCCCCAAGCCAGTTTAACTATCAAATGACTTATGGAGGCAAACTCTTTCATCTTATATACATATTAGGTTGGGGGATCGATGGCGCTGAATATAGGGGGCGCTAAAAGTCTGGTCATTTTGTGAAATTGGCTGTATTTAAAGGCCCATAACCCTCTGTGCCATCAAGACCCCAACTAGATTTCAATGTTATCAACAAATATAGGCCCTACTCTATCAAATGCAACTAAAAAATCATTGGGGTCTTGATGGCGCTGGCCACCAGGGGGCACCAAATTACTCAACTTGCCCAATTTTGAGGAAGTTTAGCGCCACCTGGTGACCCGCCCCATCAGCCTTTTTTAACTAAATTTGCAGGAGTGGATAATCTAACATCTCTACTTTATATAACAGTTTGCAGAATTTTGGGGACTCCTCTTATACTGGTTTGATACCCCTTTTAATTCAGGTACTCCAAAATCAGGTGACAATGCAAGTAGGAGACTAGTGAGGGAAGCAACCAAGACACTCAAGAAACTCTGAATGACTTTACAGACTTCTGTGGTTTTGTGACTGTGGATACTGTGCAAAGTGTAAGGGCCCCTTCACTCATAGTATGAATGTGGTCGAATTGCGCATGAAGTGCACATGAAGCGCGCATGAAGCAGGAATCGTATGCAATAAATGTAAAATCATAGCCACATCTAATGCTTCATACACCTGTTGCTACAACTATTTGCACACACCAGTGGCTGAAAGACAGAGTGTCCACTGTGAGAGCCCATCGAACCCTGTCTCGGCAGGTTTCAGCCAAATTCCAGGTGACCCACATGAACATCTAATACCGCTCCCATGGCACTTAGAAAATGTGTGCCATTTGTGCTGTTAGCACAAAAACGGTCAGCAGACAATCACTGTCAAGCTGGATGTGAAATTTGTCTAAGTGCCCCCATGAGTGTGGCTTTGCAAACAGCAACACACGTCGTCTGCATGTGTATCGCACGTGTGTGCTTGTGTTGTGCTCCCCCTGCTCTCCCCCGACACGTGGCATAGGTGTGGTTTGCGCCCCTGCTCCCCCAACACATGTGGTGTGCTGAGGGGGTGAAAACTTGCATAAAATGCTCATATATATGCTGCACAGACATGATCACATGGGCGCCGGACAGGCAGCTCAGAGTGCACACAGCACAGTGAGGTGCCTGTCAACTGCTGATCAGACACTCACTGACAGCTCACATAACACAGACACAGTGACGCGTTGGTGTGTGCGCTGTACTGACAGGGGGTGTGTCCACTGACAGGAGTGACTGTGGAGATCTGTGGTTCTGGATGTCATGGCTGGGGACTACTTACTGTGTTTGGACGGACATGAACTAACAACTGTTCACTGTGACATGCGTGTGTCTGCTTGCTGTCCTCACGTGAACATACATAAAAACATATATCACTGTTGCAATGGACTGCAGTAAGTGCACGCATCCCACGCACATTGTCGGGCTACCCCAGGTGAAATGGACTGTCCGATCATAACACGCAGTGGGTGATCTGAATATCACGTCACCCATGTAAGCTATGTTCCACAAGATGCAGTGTCTGTCCTGAGGAGCGCCGTCCACAAAACACACGTGTCGGACTGGACATGCACGCGGGGCCAGCTGGACATGCACGCGGGGCCAGCTGGACACGCCGCCAGCAGATGTGGACATGATAAGAGCGCCCTGCCTCTCATTCATGTCATTTCATGACTGTACGTCTGTGACCATGGATCATCTACAGAGGATGTCATCTACAGATGGTTCATACTTGTATTACCTGCTTGATAAGAGGGGTTCCATAAAATGCGGTGTTTTTATATGTTGTGTGGTTTTATTTTTTTTAAATACATCCATGTCCTTCTTGATATCAGGCATTTTCCCAAACCTTTTACAGGACAGCGATGGTAGCTCAGTGGTAAAGTTTCTGGTTGAAAATGAGAGCTTTTGGAGTGTGCAGGTTCAAATCCCACGGGTAGCATGTTTTTTTTTTTTCACAGCAGCTCGTGATGTGGTTACACATCGCGCAGATGCTCGCACTGTGTTCCCACTTGCACTCATAGCTAACCATCGGCTCGATGTTTTTGTGGATCACGCATATGAGCTGTTCCACCGTGATTCACCCTGATTTGTACTTATTCGTACAATGTGTGAAGGGGCCCTTACTAATGTTCAGTTTGTCCAAATACTTATGGACTCTAAAAAAAATAAAGAGAATATGTAAAAAACTGGTTGAGATTCCTAAATGGTTGATGTGACAATCTTGTTAAATCTCTTGAATACATGCTGAAAGTCTACACACATACATACATATATATATATACACACACACACATATATATATATATATACATACATACACACAGTAGATTGCATTCACCAGAGGCTCGTTGGACAACACATTTGAATGGATATTGATATTATCAAGTGAAAAATTGTAAAATACTAACCAAAATAAAAGGCAAAGTTGAATATAGAATTACAAGGACACTTCAGAGTTGATATAATCTCACCTTGTTATTGCTTTTTACTCACCCTCACAGCTCTACAATATCTTCTCTTGGCTGATGGAATGGCTACCAGGTCCTCACCACACCATCTTTGCCAGAAAGGATGATCTGAGAGAGTTTACGATCAACAAAATTGAACAGCACCAGGACTCACTCGACCCCAGCTCACCCAGAGATTACATAGACTGCTTCCTCACTTGACTCAAACAGGTTAAAACATTTTATTTTACATGGTGTAGATTTTTAATGGTTCTTCAGTTTATCGGTTCTTTAATAGATATCAACAGATAGTATCTAAGTTTGGGGTTTCCATTAGAAAGCATGTATAGTATAGATTTTGTCTTCCTATAGTAAGCTAGCAGGGTGAACTTTAGATGTCAGGATGGGGCACAAACCAGGTGGACATATATGCGAACTCACAGCAGATGCAGTTAGAATAAGGTTTAATGATAGTAACAGGCAGAGATTCGGTACACGGGTGGTCCAGCAGTGAAGCAAAGGTACAGACAGACCTAAGGCTGAGGCTTGATCGAATAAACAGGCTGAGGTCAAAATACACAGCATGGTGGAAACCAGAGGCAGAGACAAAAAAACGTGGCTGAAGGCAAAACAAGGTCAAATACCGGCAGGCAGATCAACAAGCAAAACAAGGCAGGATGTGAGAGCTGGAAAGTGAAATACATTCAACAATCGAGCGAGGGACTGTGAGACTGTGAGGGCTTAAATAACTAGTGGTGAAATTAGTGGTTCTTGACCAGAAAAGGTGCTTTGCCCTCTTCAGGTCGGTGGAGTGTCCTTGTCTCAAGTGGAGGAGTTTAAGTATCTCGGGGTCTTGTTCACGAGTGAGGGACGGATGGAGCGTGAGATCGACAGACGGATCGTTGCAGCATCTGCAGTGATGTGGTCGCTGTATTGGACCGTCGTGGTGAAGAGGGAGTTGAGTAGGGGGGCAAAGCCAATCGATCTACGTTCCGACCCTCACCTATGGTCATGAGATTTGGCTCATGACCAAAAGAACAAGATCGCAAGTACAAGCGGCCGAGATGAGCTTCCTCCGCACGGTGGCTGGGCGCTCCCTTAGAGATAGGGTGAGGAGCTCAGTCACTCGGGAGGAGCTCGGAGTCGAGCCGCTGCTCCTCCACGTCGAAAGGAGCCAGCTGAGGTGGCTCAGGCATCTTTTCCGGATGCCCCATGGACGCCTTGCTGGAGAAGTGTTCCGAGCACGTCCCACTGGGAGGAGGCCCAGGGGAAGACCCAGGACACGCTGGAGGGACTACGTCTCTCAGCTGGCTTGGGAACGCCTCGGGGTTCCCTCGGAGGAGCTGGGGGAGGTGTGTGCGGATCGGGAGGTCTGGGCGGCTTTGCTTGAGCTGCTGCTCCCATGACCCGACTCCGGATAAAGCGGAAGAAAATGGATGGATGGATGGATGGATGGATGGATGAAAATTAGTAGAACAAGAAGCAGGTGTCAGTGAATGTTCTGGAAGGGGGCGTGGCCAGGGAAGACAAAGGTAAGTGCAAGAGAGTGTAGTGAGACCAACGGGCAAAATAATAATTGACAGGAAAAAACAAGTGAAGAAATGTGATGTGATCAGACAATAATTAACATGAACAAAACAAAAAGGGAAAACAACATGACTAATCACCACAACGGGAAACAGACTATGAAAGAAACTAGAACCAGACTGACCCATATCAAAGTATAAGAATAAAAGCAACAACTGATGAGCAAAAAATAAAACCAGTGACCAAACAACAAAATAAATCATAAATAGAAAATGCAATACATACTAAAAGGGACACAAAACACTGAAGATAAATATTAACCAAAACCAGTGATTAAAGTATAATAAAGCAACACAAAATAAATGATAAACAGAGTGCAATAAATAACTAAAGGAACATAACCAGACAGGAAATACTTGCAGGTAAATAACAACCAAAAACTGTGACCAAAGCATAATACACACAATGTGATAAACAGAACTAAACTACAGCTACTTAAGGAACCAAGAGTGAACAAATACGAGGATGATGACAGAAACAAAACCAATGATAACATGAACATGAAAACCTGACAAGAACAAGAAACAAGACCAGCCGAAACCTAAGCCCTAAGCATGATACATGGCATGATTAAGAAAAACAAAAGGCTCAGAGCACAAACATGGGAAAAAAGATCCAACAGGGCTGGATTATGACAATAGATACCTAACACATATTACATCATAGCTTCTGTTTCTATAATAACATAACTATATTTATATATTAGCCTACTAGCTATAAATATAGTTTTACAACAAGTCTACAGACTAGGTAGACGTATACTACAATCTTCTCCTATATGAATATTTAGGTTTTAGTATCTTACTTCTGTAATATTATGTCGTAACTATATTTCTTTTCTATGTTGTTTACTACCCTGATTGTGTAAATATCATTTATATACATGCTGTCCATATTCTTGAGTCACTTAGGTGGGTAGGGAGAGTTCCCATGGGATAAAAAAGCTTTTCAACCGACCATCCCTGGTTCTCAAGACCAGGGATGGTCGGTATTGACTCCTGGAGCGTACCGTTGATTCACTGATTTTTAAGTGACTCCGTATCATCTATTTGTGTTAGGGCAGTTACACTACATCCTCCACAGAGTATATGGTATTATGCTGACTTTTGATCCTGCATGTTGCAGTCATGAAAATGAAATGATTCTCTTTTTGCTCTGCCAGGAGAAAGACATTCCCACTTCTGAATTCCACTATGAGAACTTGGTATCAACCGTGCTAAATCTGCACATCGCAGGAACTGAAACAACCAGCTCAACTCTCAGATTTGCACTCAGTGTCCTGATGAAGTATCCTGAAACACAGGGTACGTAGGTCACAGAGAGTCTATGCGGTGAATAAGACAGACTATGACTTAAGACTTGGAGCTGCTTTTTAACAAAAATTGAATGATAACAAGACATAACCTCAATCTTAGTCTAGGCTACAAGATTTTAGCACCAGTGCCACCCTGCACAGTGGTTGGATTGAGATAATGCCACACCATCCTGGCTCCCATCTCACATTTTTGCTTATACAAAGTGGAGGGAATCACATTTGTGACAATGATTTTCAATACAGATCTCAAATCATTTAAGTAGAATGTCACAAAAATGGCTAACAATGAAAGACCCCATCTTATACTTGATGCAAAGTTGCGTGCAAGTGTCATTTCTACAATCCCAAATCAGAACAACGTAGGACGGTAGGGAAAAAGAATCTACAGTGATTCTTACATTTACATTGACTTCTGTTTCATTTTTCATATGAACCCAAGATATTGAGTGTTTTTTTTGTGATCAACTTCATTTCATTTGTTAATATCCATCCATTTCAGTCCTTGGCTTTGAGAATACTGAGAAATAAAGCATTTCAGGTCTTAGTTTGTCCCATTCTTCACAAGGTGCACTCTAAAAAAGGAGCTGCTGTCTCAACGAGGAAAATTGATTTAACACTTTGCATAGATATTTTTGAGACAGCAGTTCATGTTTTAGAGTGTGTGCAACAGTACGGGATTGTTGTTGGTGCATTTTTTGTTTCAGAATTCTCCACACATTCTCTAATGGGGACGAGTCCAGACTGCAGGCAGGTGAGTCCAGCAGCCGTACTCTGTGCTTCCACAACCACGCCTTTGTCAAGTGTGCAGGATGTGGTTTTCCACTCTCTTGTTGAAAAATGCATGGATGTCTGCATTAATGCTGCCATGACAGAAGTATAAATTACTTTTGTCAAGTATGGCATCAGATTGGTGCCAAAACCACACTCACATAAAAAGTGCATTTGGGCGTATTATATTATTGCACACGCATAGATATTAACTGCACGCGCACAAGTTATCTCTGTCCATGCGAGGAAACTGCTGCTCAAGCGAGGGAAAAGATGCTGTAAGAGAGTACCAGCACCCCGCCCCCCGCCCTCTTGAAGTTGATTTCTGCTCACGCTCAAAGGATTCCTTCTCTCTCACTCCTAACGTATGGCACTATGGGTTGAGGGTTTTGGCACGATGGGGGGAGGGAACCAAGTCGGCACTGGCTGTGTTGTGATTGGTCGTTTCTGAAGAGCGAGGTTTGATTGACAGCCCTCCTCACTGGCACAGTCCTCACCACACCATCTACAAGAGCACATGGTATCCATTTCTTCCTAAACATTATGTGGAATACGTGTTTATCTGACCACAGTACACATTCTCACTGTCTGACAGTCCAACCCAGACAGCCTCTGAGCCCAGAGTTGTCCACTTCTGGACAAGGCCAATGCCAATTAATCACACATCAACATGCAGATCTGAGATGGAACTGCTGTGATAAAAACAAGGGAGAAGCTGAAAGGACTGACTAAACACTGGAGAGGGAGGAATATGCTAAACTTTATTTTAAATATTGCAATAGTTCTCATGCAATTGTGGACAAACTGGAGATTTTCTGCTCCTCTTTGTTCCTGGGGAAGTCTCTGGAAGGGGGCGTGACCGGGGGAGACAAAGGTTGTGCACAGTGCAAGATAGTGAAGGAAGGGACACACAGAGTGGAGTGACATAATGGACAAAGACACGTGAGCAGGTGCAAGAGCAGGGTGGATGAAAACACAAAGTAGAAAGAGTCACAGACAGCGGCAAAGACACAAGGGCTGGTGCAGGGGCAGTCAAATAAGAAGGGCAAAAACTGAGAACAAAGATAAATCAGAAACCGAGGACAGAATGCAAAACAACTATGACCGGGAACGAACTAAGCATGAACATATGAACTGAAAAGTGAATCATCAGAATAAGACGGAAACAAATCATAACTGAAAGAAGAAATAAAAGATAACCAGGTGTCAAAACAACCTATGCCCAAACAGAGACTAAACAAACCCAGTGACTACAAAATAATGCAATAAATGAAACAAGATAACAGGAAATGCAATAAATAACAAATGGAACAAAATCAGATAAGCAACACTGAAATTAATAACAAAAACCTGTGCTCTGCCACACACCTATTACTTTGCCAAAGATTCAACAGGTGGTTAGAGGCACTGCTTTGATAATTTAGATGGTCAAACACAGCTTTTATATTCAGAACAAAATTTGCATAAGACCAGTTTCCCACCAATTGATTTGAATAAATTGCTCTTGCTGTTAAAAATCCTAGGGAACATTGTACCTTGGATTGCTCTGAAGCGAATGTTTGAGGCTGTTGCTGGAACACCGTGACACATTGCAGGAGGAAACGTCTGCATTTGTCTGGAATAAGGCTCTGGGTTGGTGGCACGGGAGTCCCGGGGCGGAGGTGGCGGCGCAGGAGTGACAGCAGGTGGATTGGGCTGAGGACGTTCAGCAGGGTGGACTGACAGAGTGAGCAGAGATGTGAATAGAGACACTTGATGTGTAAGTTCAGATGATTTGGTTTACCATGCTTTAGCTGCTTTAGAGAGAGCTCGGAGATGTTGCTCATATAGCTGCCCATGACTGGAGATGGTTTTCTGTAACATCATGGTTTCAGGAATTATGTCTGCTGGGTCCATGCTGGCCAGGTCTTTCTGTTGGGGTCGACCCAGGAGCTGACAGATAGGGCCCAAAGCACAAACACAATCTGGAAACAAACAGCATTTTTACAGTTTATTTTGGATGAGATGTAGGCAGGCTTGGCTGGAGTGGTCTGATAGCAGGAACAGCTGGGCAGGGCAGGCAGAGGAATCGTATATGGGTGGATCGGGCGTGGCGGATCTGAAGCACATAGAGAACAGGTAAGCAGATGTTTCAGGAAGACAACACCAAAAATACAAATATTCAGGGATGAGTCCTGATGTCAGTGCCACAATGGAGACTGAAAGATCTGGTAACATCTGGATGTCTGAGCTGCAGTTAAATCCTGCAGAGGCTTGATTGCAGATTGGTTGCAGGTGAACACACACAGCAGCTGCTGAGGATCAGATGGGCAGGTTGGAGGATGGAACACAGAGTCCCCGCCCAGCAACACAGAGACAGACTTATACAAACATGACACACACCAGAGAAGGAAAACGACAAGACACACAAGGAAAGGGCAAAGCAAAAGTGCAAACTCCAGCACACACAGGGCAGCACGGCTGCAGATTACTTACATTCTAAATAGCAAAAATGAGTTGGACCTGTGCACCATAGACTGTGCACTATGTATTATCAAGATACAGCTTCAATTTTATTCTTTTTTTTTTTTTTTTTATGAATGCCAGCCTCCAAAATGAAGACAATACAGAAAACAGTGGTTGAAGTGTAATTTTAAAGCAAAATTTCCAACAGTGAAATGCTATGAAACTTGCTGGAAAGGTTCCAACCTGGAAACCTGAAGTCCATCTACAAGTAATTATAAATAATAATAATAAAAAAAATTCTCCAAACACTAATAGCACTCAAAAAAGTTTTAAAAGTCACTTCTACCACGTTCTTTTTTTTTTAAACAGCACATTTCACAAATTTTACTGGTGCACCAGTAAAATCTCTGTCTCTTGGTTCTGTGATGTTGAGTGTTTCTCTCTCATCACTTTTAAAAGAAGCAAACTTCCTCTTCTGCCAATCACAAAAACTGTAAATCACAATAGACATCAGGTTCATGTCTGTTTAAAGTGTTTAATTCCCACTTTTTTCTCATATTAAAGAACATATGCAGCAAGAGATTGACACTGTGATTGGACACCAGCGTTGTCCCAACATGGAAGACAGAAAGTCTCTCCCCTTCACGCGGTCATCCATGAAATACAGCATTTTGTGGATATTGTCCCCATGGGTGTCCCTCGCTATGCAATCCAGGACATCGCTTTCAGATCCTGTGTAATTCCCAAGGTATCCTGGTTTCTTCACTTTTTAATGATGCAACCAAAATGTTCCACAGAATGTCTTCAAATTATGTCAGATCTCTTTAATTCAATATTTTGTATGAACAGGGTACTGTGATCCTTCCATTGTTGCATTCTGTGCTGAAAGAGGAAAAAAAATGGGCAACGCCTTGGACCTTCAACCCTCAGCACTTCCTAGACCAGAATGGCGACTTTAAGAATAACCCTGCATTTCTACCATTCTCTGCAGGTAAATGAAGTATTTTGAATTATCTTCAGTTGTTCCAGTGGTTCATAATCTTATATTTTTGAGCCTGCCCCCACCCCAGTCCAATACAAAAGTGAACGTCTTTTGTTCCCACTGAAATTTATTTTAAAGATTGGAATTTATATAAAAATACGACTTCTTAAAAGTGACATACATTATGTATCTTAACTGCCATGTAACTTTCTGATCATCAGCAGAGCAGCACAGTGCCTTAGTGGTTAGCACTGTTGACTCACAGCCAGAAGGTTGTGGGATCACTTCCCATCTGTGTGGACTTTGCATGATCTCACTGTGTTTGCGTGGGCTTCCTCCAGGTGCTTCAGTTTCCTCCTACTTCCAAGAACATGCAGGTTAGGTGAATTGGTGACTCTAACTTCACTGTAGGTGTGCATTAGAGGCCTCATATTCCTGTCTAAACCCGACCCGCGCCCAACGGAACAGTGACCAAGACAAACTGTCATGATATGTGGTGGCTTGGCCCTGAAGGTTGTAGGAGGCATATGCAGACTCACAGACACAGGTGTTGGATTAAGAAAAAGGGCTTTATCTGTTAAGCAGGCAACAGGTTTGGTACACAGGGAATCAGTCAATGTAGTGGAGGTACAGGCAGGTAGCAAGCTGAGGCAGAGTCCAAAAACAAGCAAAGTTCCAAATACACAGCATCAAGGAGTTCACAGAGCTGAGGCAGAGGCAAAGTAAAAAAAAAACAAGCAGAGTTCAGGGATAAGACGGAGATTGATTACGCAAGCAAGATCAGAAATACAACAAGGCAAAACGGGACTATGGAGTGAGGCTGGAAAGTGCAAAAATACAGCAATCTGGTGAGGGACTGTGAGGGCTTAAATAATAGTGGAAGAATCAGGGTGTGAAATGAGGAACAGGTGTGCAGAAGGTGCTGGAAGGGGATGTGTCCGGAGAAGACAAAGGTAAGTGTAAGAGAGTGCAGTAAGACAAAAGCAACGTGAACTGGGGCAAGACAATTAAGTGGCAGAAAACCCAAACGGTGCAAAACGTGATGTGCTTGACAAACCATAATAAACGTGAACAAAACAAAGGGACAAAACTAAGAACTAAGGTGGCAAGTCAAAGAGTGGAAAACCAGAAAACTAATGATAATAACTAAAACAAGAGGACCTGATACAGGAAAGTGAATACGCTAAACATGACAAAACAAACTATTGACTGAATAGGAAATAAATCATGACCAAAAACAAAACCAGAGACTACAGAACACAGGTAATGCAATGAATGACTAAACCACAAATAAATGATAAACAGAGAATTAAACCGGTAACAAAAGCATGACAAAAAGTAAAGAAATGAACAGAACCAAACCAAGACTTAAATGACAATGTATAATGATATGAAAAGTAAAACCCTCAACAGAAGCCTAAACCAAAATAAGGGGAAAACCCAGACGAACCCCGGGCCGGGGCAAATCCTGACACAAATGCTGTTTATGTCTGTTATTTCCACCCTAAACACATCCCTGCAAACAGGAACAAAGGTGTTTGATTTGCTATTTTCTTTATTTTTTTCACAGAGTAAATCAAATCTTTTAATCTGACCTGTCGCATCCTTTCAGACAGATTAATCATCACGGCCAGACAAAAACTGTTACCCACATAAGATGGCCTTGTTTTGAAAGGTAACGTCTGCAAATACTTTACTTCATTTTTGTGGAAACTGCTTGTAAAAGCATTTTTATAGAACTCCCTCGGTGTTATAATACGGTGGTCCAGGTGCGTTTCTCAGCCTGAGTTGGAGAAGGTTGCCGCGTTG